>NW_023270921.1:3862849-4142164 GCF_011800145.1 Mirounga leonina | reverse complement strand
TCCTTCCTTCCTTCCTTCCTTCCTTCCTTCCTTCCTTCCTTCCTTCCCTTTGCCATTTCTACCTAAGGCTGTGGTGTCCGGACCCAAATGCTCACCGTGGCCAGAGTGTCACGGTGAGCCAAGCATCAGCTGATGCAGCAGGAAGGGACCCAGCGCAGTGGCCCCTGGGGCTAGAACATCTGTGAGAATGGGTAGGTCCCGGGGTGGCCTGATCAGCTGACTCACGCAGGGAAGCCACACAGTCCAGGTGTTTGATTAAAATCGCTTTTATTTAAAATATCTTAATTTAATATTTAAAAGTAGAGCTGCACAGGCCATAAAAAGCACAAATAAAACTCATAACCTCTGCTTCTGGGGCCTTTCCCAGTGCTCCTGCTTTATTCCCCTCTGTATTCCCGGCACGTAGTCCAGGACCTACAAATGACAGGTGCCCAATAAGTCGGAGGACCTGAATGAGTGAATGCACCTGGGGACTGTGGAAGGCAGAATGACAGCTCCCCAGGGAAGTTCACATCTTAATACCCAGAACAGAGAATATGTTGCTTTACGTGACAAAAGGGTCTTTCCAGCTGTGATCCAGTTAAGGATTTTGAGATGAGGGATTACCTCCGATTATCCATGTGGGCCCTAAGCAAACACAGGGTGTTATAAGAGGGAGAAGATGATATGTTGGAAGCAGAGGTTGAAGTGATGTGACTGCTGGCTGGGGCCACCAAGAAATGTGGCAGTGTTCTAGAAGTTGCAAAAGGCCCGGAAACAGATCCTCCCCTCCAGCTGCCAGAAAAAATGCAGCCCAGCCGACACCTTGATTTTAGCTCCTACTGGACTACAACAAAATGCCACAAATGTTGTAATGGCTTAATACGTTTGGACTAACTAGTCTCCAGAATTGTAAAGCAACAGATGGGTGTCATATTAAGCCATTACATTTGTGGTAATGTGCTGTGGCCGCAATAGGAACTGGGGCCACGGGCAGGGCATCCAAGCTAGGACATGG
The DNA here is from genome assembly GCF_011800145.1 of Mirounga leonina. NCBI lineage: Eukaryota > Metazoa > Chordata > Mammalia > Carnivora > Phocidae > Mirounga > Mirounga leonina. The sequence goes on along the minus strand of NW_023270921.1, from coordinate 4,141,167 downwards.
GCTCTGTGTCACTAAAGAGGGAGCTGTCAGCTCAACCAGCAACCAGCCAGGGACCAGGACTGCCTCACAGCTTCATTCCAGGGGTGCTTCGGAAGCTACGGAGCCTACAGGAATAGCTCTCCCTGGAGTGGTGCGGGCCCAGTCTGCGTGACCTTATGCGGAGGCACACGGTGGAGGATGCCCCGCTGAGAGGAGCGCGGGGTGGGGCAAGGGCTGGTTTTCTCTTTGCGACCTGAGCAGTTGGCATGGAGACTCCTGTTTGGGGAGGGAATAAAAAGTGAGAACATGGTGGGCCCTGTTCTACAAAAAGAATTCCAGGCCCCAGATTGCCCTGGCCCCACCTGCAAATCCAAGATTTGCATCTTCATGGTGGTCCTGGGCCTGCTACCCACTCTTTCCCCGCCCTCCTACGGGGCCAGCAACACGTTTGGCCCAGAGATGTGGTACCAGGGGCCCCTGTCACCCCCTAAGCCGACTTAAGCAACTGCCCATCCTGCAGCCATGGAGCCAATACCTCTTTGCTCACTGACTCTCTTTCCCGACTTCTGTATCAGTGGACCTGAGTTTTGTGGGAGAGACTCTTAGAACTTCCCTTGTTGGGGATTTGCTTTTAATGAACCCAGGAGGTTGGGCCTCTCCAGCACGTTAGATGTTTGTACTAAGTTATTTCATACTTGGAAGTTTTCTTCTTCCTCAGAGTGTTCTGGATGGTTAGTTATCTCTTGAATAAATACTCAGCTTCGGTTTGATAAAGCATGCAGGGTCAGTGCCACAGGAAAACCTCGGAGCAGATTTGTGAGGTAAAAATGTGGCTTTTCTTTCCAAGTGCAGTGACTCCCCTCACAAGGTCGGTGGGAGGAAGAGCTGCTTTGTAATGTTGGCGCTCCTCAGAGCACCTCATCTTAGGACTTTGTTTCTTCGTTGTTGTTGTTTATTTTATTTATTTATTTTTAAGATTTTATCTATCTATTTGACAGAGAGAAACGCAGCGAGAGAGGGAACACAAACGGGGAGTGGGAGAGGGAGAGAGAGAAGCAGGCTTCCCGGTGAGCAGGGAGCCCGATGCGGGGCTCGATCCCAGGACCCCGGGATCATGACCCGAGCCCAAGGCAGACGCTTAACACTACCCAGGCGCCCCTCATTTTAGGACTTTGTATAATGCAAATGCTTTAGCAGAGAAGTTTGTTTTTGTGGTTTTGTATTTTAATTTTTAAAATAAGCTTCTACGCTCATATCATCTATACGATACGTTTGGAAGAAAGGCGACACATAAAAAGGTACAGTATGAAACTGTCGACAATGTGATGTTATGAAAAGGCAGCTCTCGTTTTCAGGGAATACAGACAGTTCTGAAATCTCTTTTTTGGGAATACTTTCTTAATTAGTTTCTACGGTCACCAGGCTGAACTGATTGTGTTCTAGAATCCAGAACCGATGTGTCTCCTCCCAACTAGAAACGTATCTTCCCCACTGTGTGCAGAATAAGGTGCAACCTTCTCAAGATGGTGTGTAAGCCCCCCCCCCCCATCAGTGGGTCCCTGCCCGTGGGGATCCAGTTGGTCAATCAGCCATTTGCTCCCCAAACATTCATTGAGAATTCCTCGTCATATATGTACCAACAAAACAAAGCAAAACAAAACTGAAGCTTCCCTCCCGGGGTCCTCCTCTCAGTAAGTGGATCGCTAGCCAGAAACCCGGAAATTCATCTAGGTTGCCGCCTTGACCTTTCCCCTTCCCTCCTAGACAGTCCAGCTTCTAAAGGATCCCTTGAACCCACCTGCTTCTCCCCCTGCCTGCTTCCCTACTCCCTACCATCCCTTTGAGCCCATTTCCTGCACTTCAGCCAGAGCCATCTAAATTGCAGTCTGGGCACAGCATTTCCCTGTTTGATCCCTTTATGGCTGCCCTTGAATAGAGTCTGAACTCTTACCTTGGCTTCCAAAGCTGTCATTTATTGGGCGCTTCCTATGTACTGAGCACTCTTGGAGGCACTGAGGCTTGAGCAGTGAGCAAGACTAGCAAAGGCCCCTGCCCTCAAAACCTCACATTCTGTTTGGGATGGTTTGGGACTGGAGCTGGATAATAACCCAGGAAACAAAGAAGGTAACTAGGGCCTAGAAAAGAGTTTCCACTTTAAACTGACAGTTCCGGGAAGGCCTTTCAGCCCTCTGACCGTTTGCCCCCCGACCCCTCATACCCCTGCCACATCCACCCCGGCTGCCCCCCCCACACACTGGGCTCAGCCAGAGTGGACCTTTGGCTCCTTACAGTCACTGGTCTCTTTCTCTCCTATCTCTCCACTTGTTTCTCTCCTCTTACTCTCGCCCGTCCCTCACTAGGTCTTTCTGGAAGCCATTGTCTTGCCTGCCGGAAACACCCTCAGTCCATCCCCTTTGACTAGGCCGAGTGCTTCTGCTGTGTTCTCCATTTCCCTGGTACTAAGCCACTCTAATTGCTTGATTGGCAGTCTATGTCATTCACCTTTGAACCCCCGTGTTTGTGGTTTATTTGGTATATTTGTGGACAGCACAAGTATATGTATAATGGGCCACTTAAATCTGTCAGGGAGAGACACTTTATAGGCACAGTACTCCTTCCCTCATACCCCAGCGAGGCCCCAAACAAACTGCTGTTGTACCAACTGTCTAATATCCTGGATCGGACATACTCTTCTTTTTGAGCAGCTTTCCCTTCTGATAGACTGCAGGCCCCCATAGTCTCAGTAACTTCCTGCTTCCAACTCCTGATAGTACCTGGCACGTAGTAGGTGCTCAATAAATAGTAAACCAAAATACCCCCAAACAAGCAAAAGCCAAATCAAACAGACATACATACAAACAAAAACAGGAAGATGTAGTTTGGAAAAAGAAGTGGGAACTATTTCTAAGGTAGATAAAATGAATCAAATAATCACTAACCACCCTCCCCCCAGGGAGAAATTATAGAGAAATAGAAATGTTTACTTTCCCTGAAAAGTCTTTTACCCACCTTATTGCCAAACTTTGGCTTCCATTGAACCATTTCACCTTTTACAAAAGCACATAAAACCAGGAAGTTGCTCTGATTTTTGTTCACCTTGGCTTGCCCTACCCATGTAATACTGAAATCACACCTTCTCCTTCCCTGCAGGTGGAGATCAGCCTTACTTTTCCTAGGACCCAGTTTTTCTTGTGCTTCGATTGGCTTCTTACTATTATTTTGAGGCACTTACTAGGAGCCACAGAAGTTGAGGTCAGTTTGGGGATCTGTGAGCATGAGACTGGCTTCAGGCTGTCAGACCAGTGGTTTTAAACCTGCTTCCTTGTTTTTCCCCTGAGGCAATGGAAATTTCTAGCCACCAGCTGATCCTGGAATTGGTTTAGTGCCAAGGAGGTGAACTGTGGGAAAATATATTACTTAGTCATTCTCAGCAGTAGATTTTATGATTTAGAAAACATTTCCTGGTTTTGAGAACTTAACAATACAGCCTCTAAGTCTGTAAAAGTCAGAGTGAGGGGATTCAGTAACCAGAGGCCAGGACCATACACAAGGTAGGATAGCTAGTGGGTTTGTAAATGCTTGTTTTGTCTTTCTGACCTTATTGCTACATTCTCATTTTCCTGAATTTAATTATTAATGGCTGTTTTTTCACTAAAGAAGAGTGCTTATACCTACCTGAGAAAGTTTGTAGAGACCATATTCATCTCTGTATCAGCTTCGTATCTTGGTGAACTACCTGTTGACTCTACATAAGTCCCTAAGCTTCTCTAGGCCTGAGTTTACTCAATTATAGAATGAGGGTCTCCTAGGTTAGTGTAGTTTGGTTCAATAAATGCTTGCTTGCTACTTATCTTGGATTGGGTTCCCTAAAGAGAACAGCACAGGCAGGGATTCTTGTGCAAGTAAAATGCTGAGTGAGGGGACCAGGAAAGAGCTATAAGGAAGGAGGGAAGCAGGATAGGGCAGGAGAAGAAACCAAGCAAAGATCTGGGTTTAGCTGACCTAATCTCAGCCTGATCCCAGAGAGAGCTCTAGGATATGAATAACACAGAGCTCTACATATTTTATATGTCTGTTTCAATCAGTCATTGGCTATAGGTCCCCCTCTAGGGCAGGCGGTATAATTTCACTGAAATTTCTGGATAACACAGTGAAACAGCTGGAGGATGGGTGTACCAGCTTGTTAAAAAGGGATCTCAGTGGGCTACCAACAGAACCTATTATGCTACCTGTGGCCAGGCACTGTGCTAGGTATTGGAGAGGGAAAGATAAACAAAGAGATGGTTCCTAATCGTAGGAAACTCATGGAATATTCCAGGAGATAGATGAATAAGCAAGGAATTTCAGTACAACATGGTGAATGCTGGAATAAAGGAATATGCAGAGTGTTGTAGGAATGGAGAAGCAGACATTGCAGATTGGGTTCCTCAGGAAGCAGAATCTAAGATGGAGATAATCATGCAAGAGCCTTAGCAAGGACTGTTCTTAGGGATCAACATTTGTTCTCAGACCCATATATTTATACCTCCTGGAGATATAACAGCAGGTGTTTAAAGATCTTTAATTTAAAGACCGTGTAAAGATCTTTCATGTAGTCTTGGAGGATGGACCCTCACTCCAACAGAGTATTGCTTCTGAGGTTGTGATTCACCTGTACCTTCATTAGGTTGTTCAAACACTCTGTCGGGTCCTCAGCTTCAGCCGTGTAATGTATGATAGGCCAGTGGATCCTATGGTCTTAGGCCCATTACACACCTTCCTTGGAGTAAAGGGTATGTCTTTGACTGATGTGATGCTATTTGGCCTCCCCTATCAGTGGATTAAACATTCCATGAGCTCTTCATATAATGGTGCTATCTGAGGCAAGAAAGGCAAATATATACCCAGAATATGTGTCTATTTTATTTTTTGAAAGGAATCACTGGCCATTCTAAAAAGAAAGAGTTTCACTGAAGTCAGCTCAACACCAAGTGGACAGTTGGTCTCTCTTCAAGGGACAGTAACATATTAGGGATTGGTGTTGGATTCTGTTGGAGGCATGTTGGGCATTCAGCAGGAGCTGTACCTAGGAAAGCCTTGGGAAGAGGGAGCCCAGACTATTGGGTGCATGAATAGATGCCATCCCTGCCACCATAGCTACCTGTTGTGCCAACCTATTGGGGGCAGATGACAGAGGCTGGCTGAGGTCAACTGACCAAGTCACTCTGTATGCCTTGTTGTTGAATGCATATTCTGTGGTGGATGTTTTCTGGTGGGCATTAACGTGCAGTATAATGATTTTCCCACTTAATGTGTCAATCCCAGACCTCCTTATTCCTACTCTTTCAATCTTCTGCATCCTAGGCTCTTGACCATATGACCAGGCCATTTGCCACTCTCAATCAGTTTTTATTTATTTGAACCTCTGTCCACTTCTCTCTGTGTGTAAAGTGGATGATTAAGTGTTCTACCCAAAGTTCTATCCACTTGGAGGATTTTTTCTTCCTAGTGTTTTTCATGGCCGCCGCTAGAGGGAGCTATGGTGCAGTTGGAGTCTATTGTCATCACGCACCCGTATGATGAAGCTGACTCATCTGTGAACCATGCTCAGGTGTTCTGTTTCTCCATCAGCTGGTACTACGGGATTCACCCATGCAGCCATATGTGTGAGCTGAGGAAAGGTGCTGGGGCAAGAATGGCGATGATGGAGCTCCGGGGCTACCATCTTGTGTGCTCGCTTGTGCCTTCTGGTCCTATTTATGCTCAGTCCCGGAGGTACCACTTTCATCTCTTTCATCCATCTGTCATGGTAATTCTGTCATGTCTGTCTCAAAGACATTTTCTATGCATCTAGGAGCCACTTTATCAGTGGGTTCACACCATTTCTGGTAGTCTTTGCCAGGGTGTTATATCCTGTATCCTTGGAGAGTGCTCCCAAATCTATAAACTCTTCCTTATCCAACTTCACGCTTTGCCCCCTTGATCAGGTACCCCCAGTCGTATGTGTATTCTGGCAGCTACAGGTAGTAGAATACACCTGGAGAGGTCCCACGGCTACACCAGGCTCTAGTCCTTTTCCACCCATATCAAGCCCAACATGTCCCCACACAGGTTATGTTGTGACTTAACCTTTGTTTTTGGTCTAGTGGCCAGGAGGAGAGATGGGAGTGTATCTTCAGAGATCAAATGCTGCTTGTGGAGAGAAGCCTCTGCATCCTTTTTCGGCAAGGGCCATGCCAGCCCTAATGGGGGAATAGGCCACTTCCGCAGGCTAAGAGGTTTCAGAGAGAACTAGGGACCCAAGGTATTTGAATGCCTAAACCCAGATGTCTCCAGTTCCTTATGTCAAGGTTCTATTCTTTCCCAACCAGGGTCTTAGATTTGTCAGAGCAAGCCTGTCATAGATGGGACTTTAACTCTATTTGCAGCTGACTAGTCTGAAGATTAATTCCTGGGTGGGCATCTTACCTTCCACTGGTCTCCTGCTGTAGGAAAGGAGGACTCTATATGCTACCAGGGAAGCCCTCTTGCTTTTACACTTAGCTTGTAATTGTCAACTGATCTCTCCTAGCTTTTCCTTATCTTTTTCCAAAGCTTCATTCAAATTTAGCAATAGACACCCAATTCCATAGTCCTCATAGCTACTATTTGCACTATGTGTTTCATGGCTTGATCTTTCATAGCTGGCTAATGTGTTCCCTTCTGCTCTTATACCAGTTCACCACCAGTGGTTTGGAATTATCCCTGTGACAGGGAAGGAACCGGGATTGGGTACATGGAGAAATAGACTTGCAATTCAGTTTCAACAGAAGCCTCCACCATCCTTCTTGAGAGTTCTAAAGATAGACTGACCCATCAGAGCTGTTTTCAGTTGGGGCAAGAGAACACAGACTTTGTATCCCCACATCAGATCTGTGGGCTACCCCAGGAACCAGCTGTGGCATTGGGCAAGGCAGCTTCAGCAGGGCAGTCCCTGAAGGGAGATGACAATCTAAAGTGGAATTGTCATTGTGTAATATATTTACTCATTTATACTCCTTTTTAAAATTTTTCCCTAGCATCTTTTTATGGTGAAAGTTATGTGGAGCTCAACATCATAGAAGTGTCACCTGAGTTATCTCTTCAATTAAAATTTCAAACCAGCAAACCACAGGGATTACTTTTTCTTGCAGCTGGGAAAAATGACTACTGTATAATAGAACTACTATCAGGAAACTTACGGGTAAGATTTTCTTAAATCTTTAAAAACGTGTAAGTTTTCAATTACTGGAGGAAAAACCGTGAGAAAGAAAGAGAACAAAATAGCTATCCATTTGATTACCGTTATTTTACTAGAATAAAATCATGTGCCATTTGAAAAGTTGGAATATCCTCTGATTTTACCAGCATGCCTGAAATATTCTGACTCTGAAATTTTTAAACTTCGTTGTGTAGTCCATACATGTGGAAAGTGGTTCCAAGTCCAAGTTTCTCTCTCTCTCTCTTTCTCTGTGAATGGCCCTGTTTTCTTAATAAAATACTATGATATGTGATTGATTAATTATAATTCTTTCTATTTCAGGTGAGGGTGAATTTGGGTGCAGGTGAACAAGTGCTCCTTTCTGAGCAAAGACTTCGTATGGATGACCTGGATTGGCATTCAGTGGAACTATACTATGTTAAAAACAATCTCTCTCTGGTTATCGACAAACAGTATGAGACAACTGGCCAGATCACTGGTGGGATGCACAATTTGCACTTTCAACATGGAATCTACATAGCAGGCCATGGTGGACTTGACATCCCTTACCTGGATGGAGAGCTCCCCAATTTCCGTGGATGTATGGAGGATGTGGTATTTAACCAGAGGGAGATCCTCGCATCCCTTAGGTCTTACCCTGGTTTTAAGAAAGTTTATGAGGTGTCACTAGGATGCAATGATGAATTTTTTGCAGGGGAGGATGAAGCCATCAATTTCTTTAGCTCCAGATCCTACGTTACCTTCCCAGAATGGAAGGTACAAGGGGAAGGGCTGTTGGAATTTGCTTTGCAGACTGGAACTCAACAAGCTTTGCTTTTATTTCAGTCAGGTAGAGAAGGAGATTTTGTTGCTTTGGAAATAGTGAATGGTCTGTTGAAGGCTCGTGTAGGAAGGAGCAAAAGTAACACCCAGCTCTCTTCTTTTAGCTTAATTAGTGACAACAAGTGGCACATTATTCAACTCAAATTCACTGGAAGGTATCTGGACCTGATGGTGAATGAGCAAGGGGTAAGGACGTTGCTGCCTTTGCAAAGCCAACCATTTGTATCGGAAGGTCCTCTCTTCGTGGGAGGTCTTGATAACCGTAAGGGAGAAGAAGTTAAGAAGTTAGAACTTGCCTCTGTGTCCAGGAAATCTGCCCGAGGAATCTCTTTCAAAGGGTGCTTAAGAGGCTTGGAAACCAACTCAGAAAAAAGAGCATTAAAGAATGCCCTTGTGTCCAAAGATGTAGCTGCCGGGTGTAAATTGCAGAGTAGTGATAATGAAAACCCTTTCGTAATGACAACAGAAAACCTGCTTTGGTCAGAAATTCCCCTTTCCACTACCGTCCCCGAGGCAGGCAAGCCTTTTCTTCACCATGCGAGTAGCTATTTCTTGAGTCTGAATAACTTGGAGGTCCAAGAAGGTGGGCGAGCGTTACTGGAACAAAGGCATATGAACGTGGATGTGGCATCAGAAGATTTGGGCATCCATCCTTCTCAAATTCTATTTAAAATAGAGGAAATGCCCCTTCATGGGTTCCTTCGAATTGATGTTTCCCCTGCGCAGAGAATGGAGGAGGCTTTCACTATGTTAGATTTGGGGCAAGGGAAAGTTTGGTATGTCCATGATGGTTCAGAAGAACCGAGGGATTTTTTCACATTTTCAGTCTCGTCCAAGAACAAGAAGGAAATGCCGTTATACCTGCAAGGACATGTTCCATATGTGTTTACCATTACTGTCCTTCCAGTAAATGATCCCCCAGTCCTTAAGCTCCCTGAAGGAAACTTGCTTCTCGTGTTTGAGAATTCTAAGAAACGACTGACTCCAAATATAATACACGTGTCAGACCCTGACACAGATTCCTTGAGTCTTAGTTTCTCAGTTCTTGGCAACTTCAATTCAGATGCTGGGTTTTTAGAAAACACCAATGGTCCTGGGAAAGCCATTAATGGTTTTACGCAGGGGGATTTAAGAGATGGCAACATTTTCTACGTGCACAGAGGTCATCGGAACTCCCGGATCCTTCTGAGAGCAAGCGATGGAGAGCTGGTTAGCAATACGGTAGTGTTACGGCTCGTGGCTGTTCCTTGGGACTTTGAAGTGGCTGTTAGAACTGGGGTAGTCGTCCAGCAGGGTGGCACGGTTCTGATTACACAGGGTAACTTGTCAGTGGAGGTTAACGGTGAACCCCACAAGATGGAGACCCGCTATGCTATCACTCATCCACCCCAATTTGGCCAGATTCAGCGGCAGGGGTCAAGGGACGAATGGAAACAAGTTAGTACCTTTTCTCAGCGTTCCATTGATCGGGGTCGTGTCCAGTACCACAGTACATTTCAAGAATTACAGCTAGAAAATGTTACAGATCACTTTAAATTTAAAGTTAACATAGAAGGAAAAATCAGTGAAGAGTTGACGTTTCCTATTACTGTACACTGGCTCAAGTTTATACTTCTGAAGAATGTTCCTCTCGAGGTCAGGAAAATAGGCAGACAATTATTGAACTCTGATCATCTGCAGGCTGTAACGGAGGGTGTGGACGTAACTCAGAGAGAACTGCATTTTAAGTTACTGACCCCACCTAAGAAAGGAAAATTGCTAGTTGGCAATAAAGTTCTAAAAACAAACTCCGTCTTCAGCCAACAAAACATTGCAGACTCTAAGATAAGTTATGAGCCACAGGAGAGGCCCAGGGAAGACACACAAGACACATTTAGGTTCTTGATTGTTGCAAAACACATAGAATCAAAAGATTATACTTTCAGAATAAACTTTGAAGCAGATAAGACACGCATTATTGTAACTAACAGAGGATTATTTGTAAAAGAAGGAGGAGGGAAATTAATTACGAAATCAGAATTATTTGCTCAAACACTGGACAATCAGACCTTCCAATATAAAATCACCAAGAGTCCTCAACACGGGAAGCTGAAACTGGTTAACTTTTCAGATCCTCTGGGAAGTCGTGACAATATCACCGCATTCACTGATCAAGACATAGTAGGTGAGCGGCTGATGTATGTCCACGATGACTCTGAGACCCAGCATGATGAATTCCTCCTTGTGGCCTCTGCCACAGGACCAGGCCAAGAGGGAGTGGTCAGGCATCTTGACACGGAACACTTATCTACAGAAATCAAAGTCGCCATTTCTGTAGACTTAAAGAATGATGAGAAACCAGTGCGTGTGGTAGATAAGGTCTTTCATGTCGTGAGGAATGGCCAGCGCCTACTGACCCTGGCAGATCTCTGTTACCATGACCCCGACTCAGATTTTGATGATGGGCAGTTGCTCTATACCAGGCGGGGCATCCCAAATGGGGACCTGGTGAGAGCCACTGATCTGTCTCAGAAACTCTACCAGTTCAGGCAAGAAGACCTGCGGGAAGGGCGAGTGCTCTTCAGACATCGGGGTGCAGACTCTGCCCGCTTTGTGCTGTTTGTGACAGATGGTGTCCATTACACATCATCCCTTCTTGAGGTCAGTGTGTCAGACCCTTATGTCCAGATAGCCAACAACACGGGGCTGGTTGTACAAAGAGGAGAGGACAGCAGCCTCACAACAACTAACCTCAGTGTCACCACAAACCAAGATGTCAGAACAGACCACGAGATCGAATTCTACATGCTGCAGCCCCCAAAGCATGGCAGAGTGCTGGTCAACCATTCAGTGTCCCACTCATTTTCCCAGCACGACTTGAAGCAAGGACATGTGATTTATAGGCATGATGGCGACGGCAACTCTGATGTGTTCAACCTGACAGTGAAAGTTAAAGAGATATATATAGACGTGGGCATCTATGTACGAATGTACTCAGAAAGTCACCAACATCGCACCCAAATTCTGCTCATTAAGACCCTTGTAGTTGAAGAAGGAAAACCAGTAAAACTGAGTAGAGGAAGACTCCAGGTAGGTAGTTGTCCTACCACCAAGCATTCTCTCTCTCCCAGAGTAATCTGCTTCTAAGAGCTATTTTTGTGTTGATTTCTCCCTGGTATTCAGAATGACTTTTTTCTAAACGTAAATGCCTTTGAAAAGAAAAGCTGGAAAGTTTCATGATTTTGACACTGCTGATTTTCCTATAGTTGGAAATGGAATAACTAAGCCTTATGTTAAAGCCGAGTGCACACCAGCACACAAGTATGTATGTTTGTTTAGTGTAGAATGAACTGGGAATGAGGAGATGATGTACATAGTATAGTAAATGAAGAGATCTTTACTTTTTTCATTTTTTATAGAAACGCTGCCAATATTTCATTTGATCTGAGTTACATTTGTGATGTGATGAAGCAGGGTATAAAAATTTAGAGAAACTTAAACATAAAAAGGGTTCCTAAAACAGCAGAGGATGCTATCCTACACAGTCAATTTCCTTAGCTCTGAAGGTGGCCTCATTTCGTTTCCTGAAATTGATGGATAAAATTGGTGCAGACTAGTGGAATGCCAGGGGTGAGACCTTATACCAGAAGCTACCTGGTTTCCTGGGGCTCCTACTTAGAAACTTCCAGCAGGCAAAGCCCTGCTGATCAGAGTTAGGAGAGAGTGTTTGTTTTAGGGTAATCCTGTACAGGGTTTGTAAACTGTGATTTATGACAGCTGGCCACAAATACAGGCTATTCTGAATATACCCTCAGGACTGCAAAGGAGTTTACTTGTTTGCTAAATGCAGCCAATAACATCAAGAAGAAATGAACCCAAATCAGAAGCAGTTTACTAAATGAGTTTGCCTGAGGAAATATGGGGCTCACCAGCATTTCTCAATTCTTTTTTAGGATCTTAGAGAGTTTATGTTTCACCACAAGGGGGCATGTGTAGTTCAGTGACTATAAATCAGTTAAAATGACAGTTTTGAGATGGATTTTGCTGAATCAGTAGATTAAATATATATTGAAAATGCTGAGCTAGTTAAAAGGGGAGAGAAAAACTTTCCTCTAAAGTCTTGCAATTTAAGTGATTCAACTTCTGCTTCTTCACCATCTTTCATTCCTTCTCCTTATACCATTTTATTTCTTTCACTTCAACTTGCTGAGTCCTGGGTATCCTGCTGCTGTGAATGATGCCTTGTTAACGCATTAGTAGCTATTCAGGTCTTGTTGACTATTACTTTTCTTTGCAACCATTTGCATTAAATGCAAGTGTTGACATGGTCACCAGAACAGACCGAGGTTTACACTCTCTATCGACCCTGATAGTAACTTAAGCCATTTGTAGACATTAATAGAGAACAATTTGGTTCATCAACGGTCTTGACTCTTATGAGTATTGATGTGATTTTCTTTTTGTGTCTGTGTGTTGTATATACAAACTCAAGGCTGTCCACGAAGATAATATTCCTTCAGAGGCAATGTTCACCGTCAGAATTCCACCAATGCATGGATACCTCCGGAAATCTTTACCAGAAGAAGGAAGCTTGGGTGCAGATGCAAAGTCCCCTCTGATTTTTACACAACAAGATGTTGATGATGGGGATGTTCTTTATGTGCAGACAGCTCCTGACCAACAACAGGACCGTTTTTTACTGGAAGTGGTGAATGGTTTCCAAGCTGTGAATGGAATTGAAATCTTAGTGGATATCGTCCCTAAGCGGATTCCTCTGGAGGTACAAAATTTCACAGTCCAAGAAGGTGGTTCTAAAGCACTTCTGGAAGACTATCTCAAAATTCCAAACAAATATTTTGAGCGAGTTGACTGTGAATTTGTTCTACTGAAACCACCGAAACATGGTTATGTTAGAAATTCTAATTTTCCAAGAGTAAAGCTGATGAAGTTTACCAGGAAACAGGTAATAATTCTCAGTTAATACATTTGGGTACATGGAGTAAGAGAAAAAGAAATGCTATTTATTATTTAGATTACTGGACTCTCAGGAGTGATAAGACTTGAAAGAGTATCTAGTTTAACCTCCTAACAGATGCTAGAAGCCCCTTCCACAGTAACCCCATAGAAAGATCATCTAGCCATTGATTAAATATATTCAGTGATGGAGAACTCACTACTTCATGCAATGGGCACTTCCGGTTTAAAAATACTTCAATTGTTAGAAAGTTCTTTCTGCTGACGTGAAGTCTGCTGCTTAGACACTGAGAGCTCACAGCACAAGTCGTCCCTCCTTTCCTGAAAGCTCTTTAAATATTTGAAAGAAAAAGTTATCAAGTTCCCTCGGATTTTATCTTCTTTAGGTTAAACATCTCTAGGTTCTCCCACTTTGGCTCATAAGCCATGGGTTTCTAGCCCCTGTGCCGTCCTGGCTGCCCATTTCTAGACGTGCTTTAGTCATTAGTGGGTTTACTCATTTATTCATTCCATTATTCAATTAACAGATGTTGACAGAGTGCATACTCTGTGCCATGCCCTATGTAAGCACAGTGATATCAATGGTTAAATGGCCCAGTCCCCACAATCCAGCAGCAGAACACAACTTCCCGTCTAGTGTTCAGCATAAAATAACCACTCAGCTCGGGGCTGCTATCATGTTTCTTTGCTTTGGGCTAGGTTGGTATTATTGTGAGACTTGGCTTTCTTATCATGAATAAAATAATGATTTCCATTACTTTCTAAGTATTGAAAGTAGCTTGCCACCATTTCCTTTATAAGCTCCGGGGAATATGCACTCTTCAGGTTGGAAGCCATTAACAACCACCTGGCATCTCTGGGGATCTTTGTCCTGTTAGAAATAAACCCATGTGGGCTGCTTTAAGGATTTGCTTCTAAGGATTTCATCTTATCAATGGACTTGAATTGATTTGCTAAACCCTTCTTCTGTTCAAGTTGCTGTTCAAGGTTGCCATGATGAGCCACATTCCTTGCCCTGAGGAGATGCTGGGGGAGGGGACATAGGCACCCAAGTTTTGACATGAGTACATCCTTCTGATGCTTCACAGAGCATTCTCACCATGGTGCCAAGGAAGTGCAGAGTTGGCACATCTGACTCTAGTTGAAGAGAATAGGGAAGACTTCACAGAGGGAGTAATGTTTAAGCAAGACTTGAACAAAGAAAGAAAGAGCAGGGAGGTAACAGAGGAGAAACAGGAAAAAAAAAAAAAGGCAACATAAGCAAAGGGAACAGCGTGGCCAAGGAGGCATTAAAGTGAATGGGTTCTGGGGGCTGGGAAATAACCCACAAGACTTGCAGGTGGGCTCAGGAGTGGCAGAGAGAACTGAGGCCAGACGGGAGAGTCTTGAATTATATGTCGAGAGGGTTAGACTGAACCGGCAGGCCTTAGGGAGCCATGGGAAGAAGCAGAGAATCCTGAGGACTGGAAACGACCTTGGAAATCAGTGCTTCTCTACTGGGGACCCGGGGAAGGTGATCCTTTAGTGACTTCCTATAGGCATCTCTTCATCATGGCTTCCTTCTCAAAGGCTGGACAAACCATCCAAGATGACCACTTGCTCTGGTGCAAGTTGAATTTAATACTGTTCACCTCAGGGATGCTAGGTGAGAGACTGAGCACTAAATTTTCATCCTGTCTTGGTCAATTCATTGTTGATTGTGCTTTGTAAGAAATATGCATTTAGAATGGTTGGTTGAAATCTGTATGTCACGTACGTGTGCTCCCTCTAGGATCTGTGTTATCGTGTAGCCTTGTTCACAGTCAAGGTCATGTGTCCCTGCTCTTCCAGATGACTCCTTCGTACTTTCTCTTCCTATATGACTCTAAGGTCTCCAGGTTTTGAGATATCATTGTTTTCATGTAAAGTAGCACTAACCCCTAACAACTGGTGGCTAGAGTGTTGAGTGGCTTGGAGGAGCCCGTGGCCATGTTTGCCCTTCATTCATTCAGCAAATCGTTTTTGAGTATCTATTATGTGTCAGGCATGCCAGTTGTAAGGAGTGGGGATACAGGGGTGAACAAACCCGGCAATAATCTGTGCCCTGATGCACTGGAGGGGAAAGAAGGAGGCAGAGAGAGACAATAGAAAAAATAAATAAGTGAAATAAAAGGCATGTCGAGTGAAGATTAGTGCTATGGAGAAAAATAAAGCAGGAAAGGGAGCTGGGAAGTGCTGGAGCCTTCAGTGGGGGGTGTGTGTGTGCCTGTTCGGTTTCAAATCAAGTGGTCAGGGGAGGTCCCATTGAGAAGGCAGCATCTGAACAGACAGCTCAGACAGACAGGAGGTGATGGGTGGGTGAGCCTGGTAGACATGGCGGGAGAGCATTCAGGCAGAGGGAAGAGCAAGTGAACAGCTGTGTGGGGAGCAGCGAGGGGTTTAGTGGGACTGGACCGCATGCCATGGGGGGAGAGCTGTAAATGAGGGTAGGGAGGTCCGGCATGGGAGGGCCTTCTACTTCACCTTTAACCCTGAGTGAGGTGGGGAGCAAAGAGGGAGGGAGAAGGTGAGCAGAGGCATGACACCCTATGCCCTGAACATGATTGGTGACAGGGGACCCAATACTTTTCAGTCTTCTAAGATTTTCTACAAGTTTGTTATATCTTTCAGTTTCAGGTCAGCAGATATTTTTCTAGTGTTAGAAGTCGAGAAATAGGCAAACCCCTACCCAATCTTCTCTTTGCCTTTAGATTAATACATATTACGTGGCATGTAATTTGGGGGAGTGCCACTCCTTTGAAGAAATGCTATATTTCTCCAGGAAAGATACTGAGGAGGCAACTTGAATTAAATACTATGTTCCTAAAGCACTTTAGGTTCAAATTCTCTCACATTCTGACCAATGCCGTCTTCTGTGTTTAGTTTCAAGTAGCTTGTGTTTCAGAACTTGTGGTCAGGCCTATGATGGTCTGGAACTCCTCTGCCCACAGAACTCCAAAGAAATTCTCATAGCACCTGTGTACAAATGGCCACAACTTTCCCTTGAGACTCTTCCTGAACTTTTCAACTCTTGTCAGAAACACCTCTGAGAGATCCAAAGTATTTGCTCAAAGGAAGTGCACCATAGGAACGGGCAAAGTTGAACTGTTAAAATTTTTGGCAGTATTCTATCAAAACAAACACAACCCCAGAGACTTTTTCAGAAGTTCAACTACTCCTGTTGGGCTTTGGAAGTTCTCTGCCATTTTATGTTTGGGTCACAGACTCACTGAAACCAAGTTCCCTTCTAGCTTGAAAATTCTCTTGGTCTCTAATTATGATCCTGTGCTCTTCAGTATTTTCCATCAGACCCTTAAAGACATGAAAGGCATTCTGATCAAAATTGTGGTTATTACAAATCCAAGAGGAATAATTAATTCATTTGATGACCGTTTCAGAATGAAAATTAGAAAATGAAATCTAACAAGGATAAAAGTGAATGTTTGCCATTTGTGTTATTGGTGACAGGGGACCTGTAAAGGAAATCTGCCTTGATAAAAATTTGATTTTGATATATTTCATTATATTCTGTCCACAGGAGATGTTTGGTAGCTAGTTATGGGTAGCATCTGCTAAGAGATGCACCAAAAAATGATTGTGTTCTGAAGGAGGAACAGGATTAGGAAGCAGCATGTATAGTCTCCCATACAAAGAACAGTTAAAGGCATAATGCATGCTTAGTTCAGAAAAGAGAAGTCTGGGGAAACTTAATAGTTGCCCTGGTCCAGATGTCTCCAAACAACAAAAATCCCAACAAGTGGGTAGAAGGGTAGAAGCTTCAGAGCCTCAACCTAACTTTCTGAATTCTCTAACAAAGTAATCCACAACTTCAAAAATTAGTCACTGTAAGTAAACAAGTAGAGTCTGAATTTCAGTGGGTGTTGTTCCACTGAAGGAACAGCTGGATTGTATCACTTACCTATTGCACGTTTCAGTGTTAGAACTAGCCTTTGACTTAGGTCTCCTGATTACCAGTCCGGTGTTCTCTTTCCTACGCTATGTGCTGTATTGCTCCATTCCTCCTTAAACTTACTCCTAGGATGTGGCATCACTTCATGAAAACTATCCTGTCCATCATAATTTCCACTCTGAGTGTCAGAATCAAACCTCATAGGATGAACACATGCTTCTGTGTTTTAGAGAGACATAAAAATTAGGATTATAGCAATTTATTCATGTTTTTAAATCACATTTCAATAAGTTGGTGATTTTTGTTGGTGGTGGTTATAGGTGGAAAATGAATTGATTTACTACATGCATGATGATAGTGAGGAGCTTCTTGACAATTTCACCATCTTTGCAAATAGCTCAGAGCTTGGAAAACAGAGTTTGCCCCGAACTCTTTTTGTAACTGTGGAATCCATAAATGATGAGGCTCCAGTAATAACAACCAACAAAATCCTTCAGGTAAGTGCTCTGTGCTTTTTGATTTATCATAATAACATTAGGGCTACCAATTTGATTTTCTTTTATATTATTTCTAATGTTAAATAAGAAGACATAGAACTAGGTATGTACGGTTAACATATTCCTACTGGTTTTAAATAAATGTTAGTTGTGACTGGGACATTCTGTTGGGTAACTGTTGGAAGATGATGAATCCCAATGAGTTACTGTCTTGTTGTATTTCTTGAGTGGGTGTCCTTCACACTGTATTCCCCAAGGCATGGCCTTTCCTATTTAGGGTGGGAAGGTGAGAATCAGCTCCCTGGTATTGAATGTGTGACCTTGGGCAAATTATTTAGTCCGTCAGTGTGCTCTCATCAAGGTGGTAGGAAATGGAGGCAGAGTTGTGAGGAATAAAAGAGAAAATGTTGTAAAACTCTCCCACAGTTCCTGACATGTGGTGTGGTTGGGACTCAATAAATGGTAACATTATTACTGAAAAACTCCAAGGCTAAACCAGTATTAGAATAAAAAAACAAAAAAACAAAAAACACTGTACAATCATGTGATGGTATTTTGCTGTTTCTGGGAACTTCCGTCACCCTTCACTCTTTCTGAGAATCCCCTGGGGGTGCTTCTTGGGCACTCACAGTTAAACATGTTTTGGCAACCACATGGTATCCACCATTTGGCTCCTGTCCTGATGTGGGAACCTGAAGCAATGTCATGGCTTCTATTGGCCACACAAAGGGCTTGATGCGCAGGAGTCCCTCTGGCTCTTATGGCACCATTTCCTCCCACACCAGCACTACCTACGTCAATGCTGGTGAACCCATTTGTGCCAGTTTACACTCAAGGATCCCAAAGCTTTCATTCAGTAGATTTTTTTGGTCTTACATCACTCCTTCATACTGTCCCTTCTTCTAAGGACTTGGGCATGAAAATGCTATGCTGGCTTGGAGAAGAGTTATAGGTATTACAATAGTAAGTGCTCAGAAAATCATTGTTAGCCATTATTATGTGCCAGGTATCACTCTAAGGGCTTTTAGCTCACTGAGAGATGTCCTACCATTTCCCTCATTGGACAGAGGAGGAAATGGCATGACAGCTAAATGACAGGCTGAGGACAGAGTGACAGCACAGGAGCCTGATGGCTTTTTCATGCCTCTTTTCAGGCTCTCCAGCAATGACTGACACATAACAAACAAGAAGTATTTGTTGAAGTGATGAGTAAATGAAAATATAAACTGTCATTTTCCCCCCAACATTGGCCCATGTTTCAGAGACCAGGCTTTTGCCTTGGCTCTTTCTTCCTTTAGTACAGCTGCATTTCTGGAAGAATCCAGAAATGACCCCTCGCACATTTCAGCCTCTAGGGGACACATTCATCAGGTATGCCCAGACGTGGGAATCTGAAGGTGTTCACTTTGAAATTTGGCAGAGACAAATCGTCCCACATACGTTTTGGACAACGTCAGCCTTGTTTACACACTCAAGAGAGTAAATAGTTAATAATAGATTCTTTAGAAGTCCAGAGGAGATTGGGTAGTCAGAAGAGATGCAGAAGAGGTGGACACAAATAGCACTCACCGGGGGCTTATCTAACTAGAAAATTTTATATTGTTAAGCATGGAAACAGGCTGGGGTTTTTAAAATCTGTTTTTATTTGCTCAAAATAATTGGATTTAGGAATAAGCTTTTTAGGGCTTTTAGGTATTTTATGGCTTGGCTCATTATTCAGCCTCTGTATTTTAAGTGAAAAACTAATGGTGTTTATACCTTTGGAACGTGTCGCTTTATCTCTAGTTTACTCCAGTCATTGTCTAGACAGCCTGGGAATGGGACGTTCTAGCTGGTCACATTTGGAGGCCTACCTCTGTTTTCACAGATTCTTGTGGTGTTACTATCTACTGAACTCATTCTCAGCAAAGCGGTCTAAGACTAGGTTGTTGGCTCCAGGGAGGGATCGTAGGCATCAATGATTATTAAGAACAGTTATAAAAGTTTACATTTATTATGGGCTTACGGAGTACAGTACTGAACATCTTCCAGAAGTGGTGTCATTTTCACAACCCTCAAAGCAACTGCTGTTCCTGATGTCCTCATCATAATAGGAGCAGTGAGGCCCAGAGTCACCAAGGGAAGGTGCGAAAAGTCTGACTGTCTCACCACCATTCTCTGCTGCTTGGCCCACTACTCATGACTGCCTCAAGCTCTCTCAGTGCATCCACGTGATCAAGGGCTGTCTTTATTATGAAGAAAAAAGCCCCAAAGCCGTGGTGCTTCTTGCTCCCCCTCACGTGGACTTCGGGGACTAGGTCCGCAGCAATTGTACTGAACACATATGTGTTCGCCCAGGAACCTCAGCAGAGGAGTTGGGCATTTTGCCGTGTGGTGCGAAACTGCAGGATGAGAAAGATCCATGGGAGGGAGCTAAAATCTAGACAGATACGGGAGAAGAGCTGGAGCCGGCTGAGGGAGAGGAAGACCAGGGAATAACGCAGTGAACTCTTGGGCTTCCTTCTGAAAAGGAATTGAAGCCTTGTGGGTCTGGCTTTCCGTTCTGAGGTGCCATTAGTTATAAGAGGCACCCTCAACTTAATAATAGTTTTATTATATTGAAATATTCCTGTCAATTTAAGATCTTCAGAACATTAGATTGTGAGAGGAAAAAATGTGTGCGCTGGCCTTTGTCTCTGTCTTCCCTTTAAATTAGGGAAATACAGTCTCTGCTGAGAACCTTGAGCTTGCTCAGGCGGTTTGCCCACACCCCCTTCCCCCATCCTTATTCCAGAGTGTTTCTCTCTAGAAAAGAGGAACAGTCGCTGGGGGCAAGGGCCATTTCCTTTATTCTTACCTTCTTCCCTGGAGAGCCTGGATCTAGGCCAGGAAGGGTGCAACTTCCCAGTTTCCATGGATGTGGTCATTTGACTCTGGCTCTTTCTGAGTTTATTCACTTATTTCTCTGGTAAGAATCGCATTCTCTGTCTTTAAAATTCTGGATTGAAGTTAGAAGACCAGAGTTCAAGGTTTGTAAATTGCCCAACTTAAGCAAAATTTCTCTGAGCCTCATCTTCCTTGACAACAAAACCATGACTGAGTTGTGGGTTGGTTTGTGTAAAGATATATATATCTGGATTTATTATAAGGAATTGGCTTATGTGATTATGGAGGTGGGCAAGTTCCAAGATCTGTAGGGTTAGTCAGCAGGCAAGAGACCCAGGAGAACCAATGGTTTAGTTCCCATATGAAGGTCAACAAGAAGAGCTGATGTCCCAGTTCAAAGGCAGTCAGACAGAAAAGAATTCTCTTTACTCACAGGAGGATCAGTTGGTTTTGTTGTTGTGGTGGTGGTGGTTGTTTCTACTTAGGCCTTCAACTGGTTGTATGAGCCTCACCCACTTAAGGGAGAATAATTCTGCTTTACTCAGTCGACTGATTTAAGTGTTAATCTCATCCAAAATGTTAATCTCATCCATTCTCATAGAAACACCCAGAATAATATTTAACCAAATATCTGGATACCCCGTGGCCTAGTCAACTTGACACATAAAATTAACCATCATAGTCTTGAGATTCTATGCTGTCTTTGACTTTTCAAACAGAACTTTCTCAAGACCTTCAGATTATCCCATATGACTACCCAGACTCCTTACTTGTCATCAGAGCTTGGAGCAAGTGGCAAGAAGGGTTATCTGTAGTCTACTTGGGAAAAGGAAGTGGGAGCCTAGGGGGTAGACCAGCTGATAGCATCTCAGATTCTGGATAGGAGTTCAAAGGCAGAAATCTGAATGTTAACCGTTCTATCCTAGCATAGGATACACTTCTTTCTCCTAAAGTACTTTCAACAACATTTCATTTAGCCACAGAACTTGTGGCTGGCTGGTCTCCAAAGTCATTCAGTGGTGCAGGGAATCATTTCTGATGTGACAGACTGGTGTTAGGAATTGGGGTTAGACCAACTCCTGAAATGAATCCTTTGCATTTTACTCTGAAATATACTCTACTGAGTACTTTTGTATTCAAGCATCACCAGAAATTTTGGTGCATACCTGATCAAATGTATTTGTGTCCACAAGGGGGCTTCACTTTCCTGTTTTTCAACTTTGGCTTTCAATACTGTACATTTTGTTTTGTTGTTGTCTTCTACACCAAAAATAGAATCATTTGTTTGTTTCTGATAAGCACTTGTCATCACTAAAAAGAGCGTTGAGAGCCAGGGACAGTGAAAGAATTAAGGCAGCAAAGCCTGAGATTTTGACGGAAGGCTTAGAAGGGTCAGACAGTGGGATAGTAACTTTATAAACATTTCACATCCCTCATCTGAAACTCAAAACAAAGGTCTGGGTTTTTAAACATTAGAGTCATAATTAGGATTATATTGGATTATAATTAGGTTTCTAAATCCCATTGACCTTCTGTTTAAGTTAAAGGTGAATTTTTAAAAATGTGTTCCAATTAATGTGCTAATTATTTTTTCAAATATGAATTCCTTAAACCATTATTTCTTGGGCTTTAGATCACTTTTAATTCTGCATTCAGGTCTGCAACCTTTGTTTTTCTTCTCCCCATCTACCTGAAGTTGCTATGACCAATGACTTGGCACGAAATCAAGCCTCGCCCAAAGCAGTGGGGCTGTTAATTGAACTAAATTTGATTTGAGTGGAAATAAAGACCTAAAGTTACCAGCTCTTGTTTTGACTGGCCGGTTTTTGACTTGTTTTGAAAGATGGTATATTCCAGAGGCAAGAGGGGGCAAAAGCAGAGTTGCACGGAAGAGTAGCTGCAGTGGAAAACGTGCTTCATCCAGCTTTTGTGTGCGCGGTGCTGGAAAAAATGAGTATCTACGAGTCACGAGAAGAGAATGGCAGTACTTTTCCAAATCAGCTTGAGTTCTTAAAGAAAGGAAAGTAAGATACACGGATGGATTTTAAAATGTAAAAAGTGAAAAAGTAGAATCAGTGGCCTTGGAATTTTGTTAAATAGTCCAATTGTGTATTTTATAAACACTGTAGCTTTCCATGGATTAACTGAAGACCAAAACCTTATAATTTGAACATTAGGTTGATGAGCATTTCTGGTAGCTATTAAAAAACTGATGTCCTTAGGGTTTAGGGCTGAAAAATCCTCAGTGGCCATATTCCAAAAGCCAAGATATAGGAGCATCCATCAACAATACAATCATGAAACGGATGAACTATCTCACCCCAAATTATGGAGCGATGCTGTGGGATTAAACAAAATCCACAGTACATGTTAGAGAATGGCTCCAATAAGCGTAATCAGGACACTCCGAATGACTTTTAAGTAATGTCTTTAAAAAATCATATTTATCTTCAGAACTGAATCTGATGAAGAAGATGGGTAACATAGAGCTAATATTTATTGAACTCTTACTATCTGCCAGGTGAAGCTTGTTCTAAGTACTTTACATATCTTAAATCACTCATTACACATAATAATTCTATCATTCCTAGTTTACTAATGAGGAAATTAAGGCATAGGTAAATTAAGAAATGTGCCCAAGGTTACATAGCTAACGTGGCATATCATGCCTCATATGAAAATGTAGGATCCTATCTTATATATTTTCTGATATTCCTTTCTCAAATTCTGTTTAAATAGTTTTTAGATAATGAGTGAGCATGAATTAAGATATTTCATAAACTCCCTGTGCTACTAAGGAAAACAGCCTTTTAGACCAGAGAGATATCTATTAAATTGCTTAGGATTGAATTTTTAAACAAGTTGGTAACAAGCATAGAAGATGATAAGGTTCTAGTCAGAGAGCAAAGAATGACATAAGCTTGAAAATATGCATGGTGTTTCTATAGGGAAGACATTTATAAATACAGATAGAAATGTGAAAATTTAGTTAGTGATAATGCCACCCATTTTTAGTGTTTGTCAAATACCATGTGACTGCATGATTATAGAAACTCAAAACAGCCTCCTTCCTTCAAATGGGATTCAATGTCTAAATACGCATTTTCAGCTCAACATGTTCACAACTGAACTCCTGATCTTACTTCCCGAATCCACCCCCTCTGCCACTCTCCTCATTTCAGTTGATGGTAACTCCATCCTTCTAGGTGTTGAGGTCCCAACCATGGAGTCATTCCTCCACCTTTCCTTCTTCCACACCTCACCACGTCCGATTCGTCAGACAGCCTGTTGGCTTTACCTTCAACACACACCCAAAACTTGACCACTTCTTACCACCTCAACAACTTCCGGCCACTCTCTTCTCTCATCTCTTTCCAGGATTATGGTAGTCATTTCCTAACTGGTCTCCCTGCTTCTACCCCTGCCTTCCATGGTCTGTTCTTGACACAGAAGCAACAGGGTTCTGTTAAGACCAAATTACTCCTCACCTAAAGCCCTATGATGCTTCCCCATTGCACTCAAGTAAAAGCCAAAGTTCTTACAGTGGCTGTCAAGATCCTGCAGGATTCAGCCTTCCATTACATTTTTGACTCATTTTCTTGTCCTCCTCATCTCACTTGCTCTGCTCCTGCCATACTGACCTCCCTGCTACTCCTCAAACGGATGAGGCTGGCTCCCACCTTAGGGCTGTTCCCTCTGCCTGCATGTTCTTTCCCCAGATAGCCACGTGGCTCCTCCTTCACCTCCTTCCAGTTTTTGTCAAATGAGCCTCTGATTTAACATTCTCCCACTCCTGAGCCCCTTATTTAGCTTTATTTTACATTATTTTCATAGTGCCCGTGAACTTCTAACAGACTGTATAGTTCATTTCTTTACTATGCCTGTTGTTTGTTCCCTGTACTCCTTCATCCCCTCCTGCTGGAATGTAGGCTCCGTGAGGATAGGACTCTGTTTTGTTCACTGATGGATTGCAGGCACCTAGGACGTTGCCTGGAACATAGTTGATGCTCAATAAATGATGAATTGTGGAACTAGGATATTTAAGCAAGGTAAATAGATTTTAAATGTAATTGGAAAATAGAGACTATTACTCAGAAATAATTGTAGATGAGCTATCAGCACAGCAGATAGGCACCAGATATGTGTTTTCCTGCAAGACAGGTAAAATAAAGGAAAATTCTTAAAATGTGCAACATGTGTTTTCCCTCAAATATTTAAGAGCTGATGAAATCATTCACTTCTTAAAACGGTGAATAGAAATCCTTAAATCAGCCCTGTGAGTAGGTTCTGTGATGATCTGAGATTCCGTGTAGAATCTTCACCTATGCTTCCATATTTAGCATATGTCAGGCATGCAGAGGGTGCTTAGTTACCATCATCTTTTATTGTTATTATACTTTATAGAAATAAGTATTCACTTTAAATAATGAATTTTGAATAAATAATTATGAATACTATTTTGGGGGGACCTTATAAACCTCACAAATTAAACAAACACTATAGCATGCCCTGAATTTCATCTGGTATTTAATTATATGTCTGTTTTAAATTAAGAATCTTCATGCTTTAGGGGCACCTGGGTAGCTCAGCTGGTTGAGCGTCTGCCTTCGGCTCAGGTCATGATCGCAGGGTCCTGGGATCGAGCCCCACGTCAAGCTCCCTGCTCAGCGGGGCGTCTGCTTCTCCCCCTGCTCATGCTCCTCTCTCTCTCTCTCAAATAGATAAATAAAATCTTAAAAAAAAAAAAAAAGAATCTTCATGCTTTAAAAGCTCTAGTGAATTGCTTTAGTTTCTAAATCTTTGTGCAAGAGGCCAGAGTCGCATAGCTATCCAGTTTACTTATGTGTCGTGATTGGAATTGGTCTTTGCAAGATCTGTGCTTCTCTTGTTTTTAAGGTGTGGGCGAATTCTGTCACTGAGATTACCAGGGATGACCTCTGTGCGGAAGATGAGGACTCCTCCCCGCAGGACCTCACCTACTGGGTCACTCCACCCAGCAATGGGCATTTGGCTCTCCAGTCCTTTCCTGGCCGAAGCATCCAGAACTTCACCCAGGCTCAAATCAACAAGGGCCAGCTAGTGTTTGTACACACTGGTATGTCATAGAGAAAAGTAATACGAAACTAAAATGTGTTTGAATCACAGGCTAACATGATAGTCAAACCTAGGAGTTGGTGACTGAAAACCACAAGCCATCGAAAAACTTTCTGGGGTCTGTAATTTTTTTTAAGTGGCATGTTGTAGTAAGGCTAATGACAGCAAACACCAGAGACTACCTATAACTCACACATGGCTTACTCACATGGTCATGTAAGGTCTATGCTCAAATACAACTTTCCCAGAGAGTCTTTTCCTGACCACCCATTAAAATAGCATCTCTTCTTGGTCCCTCTCCATCCCTTACTGACTTCCTGCCATTGTAGTATAGATTGCTTTGTTTGTTTGTTGTCTGTCTTCCTCACTAGAGGGTACAAGAGCAGGATCTTTGTTTTTTTTGCTCTGAGATCCTCAGCACCTCAAAGAGTGACGAGAACAAGTAGGTGCTTAATAAAAATGTGTTGAAAGAATGAAATAATATTGAATAGTTTTATGTTCCAGGTCATGTTCCAGATGCTAGGGATACTTTAGTGAACAAAACAAACATATTTGTAAAATAAATGAACACATGGATAAACTAATGAATGAATATAGCTGTAATTCTAAGAGCCTCAGACATTAAAAGGCTTATTTTCTTCCTTCTGTTAATCAGCAAGCCAAATAGCTCCTATAAATCTGAGGAAGGGGTGATCCAGTCTGGCTTTGTTTCCAGGTTGCCCCTGTCACCGGATGGAGAGGGGAAGGAGCCCACTCCTGGGCTGCTGAGTTAACGGGGGTTGGGGGTGCCTGAGCTAGGGGGCATGATGGGAAAGCTACCAGTCATAGCTGGTCAGCCATTTTTATTAACTTCTTTGAAAATATAGTCAAGAAAATAAAGATAAAAAAAATCTTCTAATTTCAAATGTAGTATTTTCCTGATTATCTCTGCAGTTAATACAAAGAATCCCCAAATAATCTGAAAATAATTTACTATGTGAATGCTCTCAACTCGTGGTTCCAAACCTGTAGCCTGGGGACCTATGAGGTTAATTTTATTGCAACAAGATACTAAATCTACTCACATATGTACCAAAGCCTTGTTTCTAGACCAGATGATCTTTTCCACGTATGGATGTTCTCATTTTTTAAATGTGTACAGATGTGCCGATTAATAAAATACAATTCATTTAAAGAGGTACTGAAGTAATAGGAAATTTTCTCCAAATTTTGTGTGGTTTTGATTATTAGATACCAACAATCCAAGTATTATTAGATGAAGGCCTAGAAAGGTTATTTTTTTGAAAGGATTATATTTTCAAAATGGAGAGAACTGCTCTGGAGACTCCCCCAAGGGAAGTTTCAGATTTCTGCAACGATGCAGTTGGCCAGGAAAAGGAATCCTTGGGTCTCTGGCCCACACTGACATCACAGGAGGTGCGGTCACATGACCCATTTCATTTACTCTGCACAAGTCCTCTGAGCCATGTGGAGCAGTGACCCCATCTTAGAGATGAAGAAACTGAGGCTCAGAACGATGTAAGCTGAGCTCACCCTGCAGCTGGGCTTTTTCCGCTGCCTGCCACCCACTGAAGGACAGAGCAGGTTAAAGAATTGCACTCACTATTTGCAGGACTAAAATGAAAATTGGCTCTGGATTTATTTATTTGTAAACAACCAGATCCAGGTTCACTTTTGGCTGGTAGAGGAAATAATTTCTCCTAAAAAAAAAAAAAAAAAAAAAAAAGGCAGGAAGGAGAGTTAAAGGCAAGCTCCTTGAGCAGAGGTAGTAATGGCCGGCGCAGACGAGGCTGTTGCTGAGACCAGCTGGTTCTCCTGCTACATCTGTCCATTATCAGCCCCAAACAAAGGCTTAGGTTTAATTAGTCTCTCTTAGCATTTATATTTGCAAAGTGCTCTACCACTAATCTAATTCATTTTTCACATAACAACCTAAGTAGGTTGATAAAGCCAAGATGGGGGAGGCTGTGTGATTTAAGGCCGCCCTTTGCAAAGTACTGTCGGAAAGATCTGAGGTTGTGCAACAGAAAATCTACAGGTCTCCCCTCCTTTCATGTTTCCCTCCTTTCCTCTCTTTGGTCATAGTTAGTGTGGTAAGTTAGGCCATTCCCAGGACACTATTCTAGTATGTATTTTGATAGGATTCCTTTTGATTCTGTTTCCACGTTGTTTCTGGATTCATGAAATGTGGAAAGTGCCTGGTGGCAGAAAGTATTCTCTCCCTCATTTCATGTTTCATTAAATGCAACGTCAGAGTGCTATTTCTAGTAAAAACAAGCAAACAAGCAAGCAAACAAAATTTGATTGTGGGCCCCTGTTCGAAATTAAGCAGACTCAGAATTCTCTCTCTCTCTCTCTCTTTTTAAAAACGACGACTCTTGAGTGTATTGGGAAATTTTTAAAAGTCTGTAACCTTTTTTTGTGAGGACTCGGAACTCTGGGTGTGCATAGATAACAGAAACTCAAGAGGCTGTCAAGCCGTCAGCCAGCCGTTTATTAAATTGTGTTATAAGGGAGTACTTGTACGTAATTGCGGAGTCTGACCCTGCCTTCTTTGTTCCTTGCCACATGTCCCTGAGGGCAACAAAGAGAACATTTCTACCCATTACATGATGCAAAGACGTGTGGGCCTCCAGATTTACTGCTGGCTGAACATTTTCAAAGGGTGATGGGAATACGAACATCAGGCTACATCGTGAGCTCGCCTGGTGCTTTGTGAGTCAGCCTGGGAAAGCCCTCCTGGGGACAGGAGCCATAGGGGGCCTGTCTCAATTTCTCTGACACACCTAAGTTATTTGATAACTTTATTGATATCACTAATCCTTTGACAGCATTGTGGGAGTACCATTCTCTTCCTGCAGGAATTCAACAGAAGCTGGCCTGGGTCTTTCCCCACTCTTTACCACCTTAGCGGAAAACAGCTAGTTCGAGATCAGTGAATAATTAGAAATTATTTGGAGGGAGGGGCTAAGTGTTTTTACTTCCCCCTAGTTTTGATTTTCGGTATTATTAAGTCAGCATTATCAATATCTCAGGAATTGCTTGTGTGTGTGTGTGTGTGTATGTGTGCACGACATGCATGCATTCCAGAGGAGGAAAATGCAGGTGATAAATATGTTTTAAAAGATTTTTTAAAATTTCTTAGAGGTAACACCTTTGCTTTCTTTTGTTAGGTCACGGGGAGGGGAGTGAGGGGAAGGAGGAAAGGGGAGGAGGAAATATGCATTTTAACCTTTATTATTGTTCTTTTAACTTCACATTTTGGCAATATTTGGTTTGGTGAGTTCAGTGATCTATTTACACATTCTCTAGTTGATAAGGGTTGCTTTGCGGGAGAGAGGGTGAAAGTGGGTGGCTTTTGCTGAACAGCCAAAGTGACCAGAATGTAATTCTTCTTTTGAAGGAGCCATGTCAGGAGGCTTTAATTTTCAGGTTACTGATGGTTTGAACTTTGCACCACGACAAATTTTTAGCATTACGGCTCGAACCCTGACCCTTAGCTTAGAAGTAAACCGAGGACTGAGCATCTTTCCAGGTAAGATTTTATTTTATTTTTTAATTTTTACTTATTTATTTGAGAGAGAGAGAGAGGGAGAGAGTTTTCGAGCACACAAGCAGGGAGAGGGGCAGAGGGAGAGGGAGAAGCAGACTCCCCTGCTGAGCAGGGAGCCTGACACAGGGCTCCATCCCAGGACTGCGAGATCATGACCTGAGCCAAAGGCAGCCACTTAACCGACTGAGCCACCCAGGCGCCCTTCCAGGTCAGATTTTAACTTGAGTGCATTTGGGGTGAAGTGGTTTTCAATTTATTCAGAAAGCTCTACCTGCGTGGTAAAAAAGTGTCACCGTTTACCATAGAGTGATACCAACAACAGTTATAAAGTCCCAGAAAGAATCCTCTCTTTGCAGGAATTTAGCAAAAGCAAGACTGTCTCTGTCTACCTCCTCTCTCTTTGCCCTCCATTGTTTGGCAGAGAGGATGTGCTGGTGAAGGGCCGCGGGGGAGGAGGCCCATGATCCACATGCACTCTTCCCGTACTTTCTCTGTAGGGTCCTTGACAAAGCAGGGAGAACCAGGCTCTGCAGTGACCATCGAGATCTTGGATTTTCTTTTTCTAAATATAGAAACCCTGTGCATCCATGGATGCTGTGAGGGATTTCACTGAGTGTTGGCTTTAGGGCCCTGAAGCCTCTGGACTCTTGTTGGCCCAGAATCTCAGCTTGGCTGAGATGGAAAAATCAAAGTGAGCATCTCTGGCTCAGTACCCTCATGGCAGGGATAGGGAAAGATTTACCCCATGGCAGGGGTAATAAAAAAGAAGAACAAACATTTAAACTTGTTATTTTTTTAAAAATGCACTGAGGTAGACTGAACAGAAAACAATAAAATTTATATTACAGTTTTTTTTTTTAAAAAAAGGCCCTTACACAGTGACCTGTTTACTTGATACATGTTACCAAACAGAGATGGAGAAAGATAGTAATCACTTTATTAGTTATGGTTATTCTACGGTCACTCTAAGCCAGTTGTTCTCAACCAGGAAGCTTCTAAAAATAGCCATGTCTGGGCCTCACCTTACCCCAGCTGAATGGGGAGTCTCTGCCATAGGGCCTGGCCATCATTATATTTTTTTAAGTTCCAGGTAATTCTGAAGTACAGCCAGGATTGAGATCCATGGGGCTGGGCACGGAAGGTACTCGTTTTTTACTCCTTACACACATGTGAGGTAGGTGATATATTTACAGGAATCTGGCAGGATTTGTGGCTTAGAGAGATGATGTCATTTGGCAGTGCAACCGGTAAATGGTGGGTAAAGCTCGCATCCTTCTAAGGTAGACCCGGAGAAAAATCACTGTAACTTTAACAGAAACACAGTGTTTGAGGAGAAATGTTGCAATTTTTAGTTGCCTTAAGCACTTGAGCTCATGAAAAGAAATCTTATTAAAAGCCAATTAAAGATATGTTAACCCAGATTCTCTATTCCAGATTCTTTTTATATTCCATAATTTTTCTCTGGGAATAACTGTGATGTGTCTATCGATATTTTTCAAGGCAATGAGGGTGCCATTTAGTGTTTAAAAATAAGCAAACGACTACAACCTAGTAATCTGAAAAATGTAGTAACCTACCGGGAAAAAAGTGTTCTAAAATCAGAGTAAATCTGGCTGCTGCGAAAGATGAAACACTTTTCATCTCTTCTGGCTCAACTTTGGGTTAGTAATTGATGAGAGTTGTGTCAGCTTAAAGGGGAGTTATAGCCACTACAGCTTAGAAAGTTTTGTGTTTCTGGCGCCCATTTTACTGAATATTAGTTTAGCAAGAAAAATATATGAAAGTGGCCCAAATTCCCTTGTCACCTTTGTGGAACTATGCAAAACAGAGTTTTCATAGCCCTCTGTCTAATATTTGGACCCAACCCTGAGTGAGCGGCTCCTTTCTCCAAGCTTGTCCCTAGCTGGCACCTGTGGTCTGTTATTCTTGGTTCCTGCATTGCCCTCCATCCCCGGGGTTTTACCTTGTCTCCAGCTCCAGCATCTGGCCAGCGGGATGATGGGTTTTCGTGTCCATTTCCATTAGGCAGCTGGTACATTTGATAAAATTCCACTCGAGTGGATGTGGGAATGACTCCTGCAGAGTCACAGGTTTTAGAGTTGGGATGGATCTTATGGCTCGCTTGGTCCAGTTGTCCTTGGGGTTTTTCCTCTCCTCATGTCCCGGGTGGTGGGGGCCCACTTGTTTCTGCATCAGAAGTCCCTGGCATGGGTGTGGTTCCGATGACCACATCTCCTCCTCTCTCTAGGGACGCAGTGAGCCTTGCTCAGCCTGCTTCTACAGTAGCCACCCGAGGATGTTGGTCCCTGCTGCTCTGTGAAGTTGGGCGGGGGCGGGGGGGGGGGATGATGACAGATGACACTCTCCCTCCTCTCTCAGGACCGCACCTCCCCCATCATGACAGGTCCTTCAGGGAGCAGGGTCTGAGTGACCTCTGCCTCCCTCGTCTGTTAGGCGGTACTTTGGCTGAGAGGGGAGGGGGCTCTGTACCCCCTTCCTGTGTGATTGCAGGTGTAGCTGTCAGCTATTACGCCTCTTGTCATACTCCAGTTGACCCATATGTTCTGAAATATCAGGGAAATTGTATTCCTTTTTATAGAACAATAGATTTTATAGAACCATAATAGCAGGAAATCTATTCCTGTTCTAGAATGGACATCCAGATACTATTAATACCTGTGCTTTTGTTGTGTTTTACATTTTCGTCTACTGCCCTGGATTGTTTGAAGGATTTCAGTGCAATAATGTATATAAAAGTAAGTTGCATCATCCCTGTTTGAGCATGATGCAATGTTGATAGAAAACACTGGGGCTCAGGCAGTTTCAAAGCCATATAACTAACAGGAATCATAAGCCCCAAGAGCGAGGGCCAACTCCAACCCCAAATCTTGTGCTGGAATCACGGCAGCTTCTCTCCTTTCTGGGCATGCCTGTGTTCCAGGCCCGTCTCAATTTTTAGAATACCAGTTCTCAGAGAATGCAGTCATCATGGAGGCTCTTTATTTTTGTCTCCTTGATATTATTGACGGATTGATATACACAACCAGGAAAATACGCATAGCAATTTAATAAACAGCAATGATGACGTAGACATTTTGTGTGTTTCACTCCCTTGAGTAGGAAAATCTTGCAACCCAGCATCAGTCCGCATTTATTTTTACTCACACTGATCCCATACCAGGTGGACTCTCTCCAGCAGCCTGGCAGACTTTGGCTGGGCTCTTTTGCCTTCCTTGTCGACTTAGTCTTAAAAAGTGGCCCTGACTTGAGACCTGCAAGAATTTGTCGGGTGAGCCAAAATACTTATAAGAATACTGAACGGTTGAATATTTTAAGGTTAACCATCGCTTCTGTGCCCTGCCAAATTTGAAAGTCATTTTTTAACTCAGTTATTTCAAAGTAGGAAGGACTGCAGTTCTAAATGAACTCTTTGTGTGTGAACGAAGAAAAAATGTCTACTCAATGTATATTTTCGTTATTTTGCATATACATGGGTATACATAAATACACATATACACATATGTACACACACACATATACTCACATTCTACTTCTTCCTGCAAAATTTATTCCCCAGAAAATTTTATAACCAGTTTTTCACCTTGAATGCTACCATGAAATGCATTTGTTTATTTATCTTTAGTCGTGACATGTTAGAACATGTTGTGGTCTTAGGACCTAGTTTTTCTGCATATCCAAATGGTACTTGGCTCTTTTACAAAGAGTGTTGAGGAGGGGTTGACCTTGAGAGTTTTGTCAAACTGGTCTAGAATATAAGCTTACACAGTAGCTGATCAGTGAAGGGTATTCATAGCAGACTGTGTCACTTCAATCCCCTTGGGGTTCGGTCATGCTATAGAGGGAATCACATCTCACTGATGGGCCATCTGTCCTTTGTGGTGGGAATGGAGGGAGAGAAGAAAGCAGAAGGAAATCACAGTGTGTTGCTAGAGTTTAGAGCAGAGATTTGTAAAACCTTTTAGTCAGCTAGTCTTGCAACACTGATTTGAATATTGCAAGACTTAGTGGGAGATAATCAAGAGCTCTAAGAAAAGGCTTAATCAAGCCTTAAGGAAAAAAAAATAAAGGCTTACTAATTGGGGAAATAGGAGACTTACCCTCAACAGGACACTAACCATGCATAACATATGCTAAGGGTCCAGTGAGTGGTATAGACTAGGTGAGCAACACGAGTTCAGGGGAGGGAAATTCCCCATAGCCTGGAATAGTCACGGAGAGCTTGTTGGCTAGAGAGGTCCTCAGCTGCCTGTGCAGAGGGAGTAGCATTTCAATGAGTGGCAACAAAGAGGGGTGAGCATACCAGAGAGCACAGTATGGCTGCAGAGGTGAGGACCAGGGAAGAGGTTTGGCAGCGTGTTCGGAAGGTGGAGAGGAGAATCTGTTGGATTTGTTGAATGATTCATCACATTTCCTAACTCAGTTATCATTCCAGCACTGAGCTTAAAGTAGTACAGTGTAGACAATATAGCGTCAACTTTAAAAATACTCATTTTGAGGGGCACCCCGGTGGCACAGCCGGTTAAGTGTCTGCCTTTGGCTCAGGTCATGATCCCCGGGTCCTGGGATCAAGTCCTGCATCAGGCTCCCTGCTCAGCGGGGAGCCTGCTTCTCCCTCTTCTCCCCGCTTGTGCTCTCTCTCACTATCTCTGTTGCTATCTCTGTCTCTCTCAAATAAATAAATAAAATCTTTTAAAAAATGAAAATACTCATTTTGGAGTCAGTGAGACCTACATTTGACCATTAGGCAAATCGTTTAACCTCTCGGAGACTTGTTATCCCTTCTTAGTGAGGACACAAATCTGTATTTCTTTGGATTATCATGATATCCAAAAGGAATGGCAGGACTATCTGTGCTGTTCCTAGTACATCTCTACTCCTTATTAGGGCTTGTCACATATGAGACACTTGATAATGTCTGTTGAAGAAATGAGCAAGGCCTCCTAGCCTGGTGGCCATGAATCTCTTGCTGTTACGGAGGTGGTTGTTTTTCATGAAACAAACACGATGGGAGATAAGGTATGTTTGAGAAATGCTGTATTTAAAAGAAGGATAGGGACGCCTGGGTGGCTCAGATGGTTAAGCATCTGCCTTCGGCTCAGGTCATGATCCCAGGGGTCCTGGGATCGAGCCCCACATCGGGCTCTGTGCTCAGCAGGGAGCCTGCTTCTCCCTCTCCCTCTGCCTGCCTGTCTGCCTACTTGTGATCTCTCTCTCTCTGTCAAATAAATAAATAAAATCTTTAAAAAAATAAAAAATAAAAAAAATAAAAGAAGGATAAAGTAGGTTTCTTTACTCCAACACTTAAAGTCTGTAACATGCTGATTTGCTTTTCAAAATCTCTAAGAGGTGCATATGGAGTGAGGGCTTGCCAAACAGATATGGTTATGAGCCCTTTTATTACCACACTTCTTGTAGGACGGTTACTTTATGGAATATACAGTTAGGTGGCACCTTGGAGAACTCCTTCCCAAATTAAGTTCCTGGAGCTTACCGATGAAACTATCAATGCTTGGATAAAATGAGGTAGGTTGGGGGGCAAGCGATGTTTGGCTTTCCGAGAATTGGGCTGAATGCTAAAAGATGCTCATCAGGCAGTTACAACATGGAGCTGGCTAGTCTTGCTGACTGAGCATGCCCAGATGACGTCCGAATAGGAATTAAACCCTAGGAACACTTCTGGGTTAGATACCTGGACAAGGGGATGAGGGATTAATATACCCTGGCTGAGGAAAAAAGCACTCTTGGCCTGGAACATCTCTGGTGGGTCCTATCCCCCAAAAGTCTAAGACAAATTAAATGATACTATTTTAAAGAAAGAGTCCCTCCCATCCCCCACCTGCCAAAGGTAGCCCTGGACAGGGAGGAATAAGTGAAAAGTTAGAATCCTTTATACGAAGGAGATAATTAAGAAGGCACAGTGGGGGAAAGTTCTAAAAAAAAAAAAAAAGCTGAAGATAGAGAAGTTTGGGTGTCCAAAGACTGCACACATGAAAACACGATCCACCTGACAGGATGAGGGAAACCCACGTTGGTAGGTAACAAAGAATGGGCCTTAGTTTTGACTTTATGTGACACTGACTGTGGGTACAGAGTAATTCCTCTTGGCCTTCCTGAGTGACCTCAGATCCTGGGCCCGCAGCTCCAGAAGCTGGAAGAGGGCAGTGTCTGCAAAAATTTCAGTGGCAAAGACGTAAGAGAAATGTGGGAGGCAGTTATAAGCCTCACCTGAGTACTCGTATGTAACAGCCAAAATTGTGCCAAGACAGTCCCGAACCTGGGACTCAACTGTGTTCCTGAGGCTGACATCACCAGGCACTCCTGCCTCACCCCCAGAACCCCAGGACCTAGTGCCCATCCCAGGGGCTCAGACATTTTGTTTTGTTTTGTTTGGGTTTTCAGGTTTACAGAGGTATAATTAACAAAATTTGAAACTATTCAAAGTATACAAAATGATGATTTGATATACCTCTACATTATGAAAGGATTATTCCCCCCATCAAGTTAATTAACACATCCATCACCTCATATACTTACCTTTTGTGTGTGTGTGTTTGAGAACATTTCAGTTCTCCTGTCTTAGCAAATTTCAATTATGCAGTATAGTGCTATCCACTCTAGTTACCATGTCAGACATTAGATCCTCAGACCTTATTCATTTTATAACTGCAAGTTTGTACCTGTTACCAACCTCTTCTTATTACCCCATCCCCTGGCAACCACTTTTCCGCTGTTTCTATGAGTTCAACTGGATTGGTTTTGGGTTTTTTCAGTTTTTTGTTGTTTTTTTTTAAGTAAGCGGTATCATGCAGTATTTGCCTTCTCTGGCTTGTTTCACTTAGCATAATGCCCTCCAGCGACATCCATGTTGGCGCAAATGACAGAATTTCATTCTTTTTTAAAGCCTGAATAATATAAATTATATATGTACTTACATATGTAATTATTTTCTTCAAGATAATGGTTTTGCTTCCTTTGGATGTATACCCAGAACTGGGATTGCTGGATCGTATGGTAGTTCTGTTTTTAATATTTTGAGGAACCTCCACACTGTTTTCCATAGTGGCTGCACCAATTTACAAAACAAGGGTTTTCTTTTCTCCACATCCCTCATCAGCTTTTGTTATCTCTTGTCTTTTTGATAATGGCTGTCCTAACAGGTGTGAGGTGGTATCTCATTGAGGTTTTGGTTTGCATTCCCCTGATGATAAGTGATGATGAGCACTTTTTCATGTACCTGTTGGCCCTTTTTCTGATCCGTAGTCAGACGCGTTATCCATTGCGCCACTGGCCCTGTCCTGTTGGCCCTTTTTTATGTCTTCTTTGGAAAATTAGAGGGGTGATTGGGGGAGGGGGAAAACACTGCTCCTTCACCACAGACCGTTTGAGAACCACCTGCTCTAACCTGAATGTCCCAAGGCTCTCTAGCTCTGAGTTGCCACATTTGGTCAAATTAGCACAAACACTTGTGTGTTCCCGGTTCTTCCTCCTGCCTGTCTGGGGTCCTCTGGAGATGTCTCAAGTTCGTTCAAGAGCCAACCTCTCCCCCAGATGTCCACAGATGGACACTCCATTGAGCACCTGCAGCTACCATCAGGCCAGGGTGCGTCTGTCCTCCCCGGGGGGGGGGAGGGGGGCGGGAGGAGGGCGCTGTCTCCTGTTCTCTCGGGGCACCCAGCCAGCTCCCCTTCCTGCACTCTGAGCCAAGCCCCCACACACTGGCATTGCATCTTTTCTCTGGGGATCAGTAAGCCACGCAGGACTGGCAGGGACTGAGGAGCTCATCTCATCGGGTTTTCCTCCTTCATCTCCAGCCCCAGGAGCAAATCTCATCCTTAAATAGATGCCGTGGGGATCACTAGCCCCTCACAGCCCAGTTTCTTGCCAGCCAGTCCCCCCCATATAAACATGTGTTTTCCAGAATTTTCAGGGGTCTATAAAGGTCATTTTGTTAACTGGCAGCCTTCCTATGCCTCATACTTCAGGGCATGTTTTAATCTTCACTTAGGTTCCATGAAGCCCCTTTCATCTGGTGACCTGAGAGCTGTGACCAGTGACGCGGACAGCATAGGAAACAGAACTGTAACTTTTACGGTTATAAGTTCCCCTAGACTCGGGAGGCTGGTGCGAGTCAATTCTGACAACAGCACAGAGGATGTTTCCGTGTTTACGCAGAATCTGGTGAGTCCTGAGGTCCGTGCAGCTGGGCAGGGCTGGGTGGCTCTGCAGGGTGGCCCCTCGCTTGTCTTCATCCTGTTAAGCCCAGCCGACGCGCCCCTTTGCCCAGGCAATGACCATTTCAGCTGTGCTGGTTTTCAAACCAAACACTTTGTAGCGAGCACAGCATGACACAGTTGTCAGAAAACTCTAAGCAACTTCAAACTCTGTGTCTAATAAACGAAAAGGAATCCTTTTATCATGAAGAAAGATTTCAAAGGAAACCCAAAGCGGAGGCGCAGGAGTAAATTCCGCAGGATATGTCATATTTTACATATGATTTAATATGTAAAATTATATACATTATTTAGCATAGTATAGTTATACGTATACACATAAATCTGTATGTGTGTGTATCTAATCTGTATCCAGAACCATCTGTTTTAAACTTCACTAGCTTTCTACCACCACCACCATCCACATACCTTTTTATTTAAATGGATAAGCCTTCAAGCCTTTTGATATGTATTTTTTTTTCTTTTGCATCCTAGGAATGTGACTGACTGTCATACGTGATTTCATTTTCTAAAAGTCTATGTTCCCAAATGGTCTTCTTGAATATAACTAATTCTTGCTTTTTCCATTCTTAAACATTGTGTACACAGATTTGATCGATGATTTGACTGTGGCTTTACATTCTAAGGAATAAAAACACTCCAAAGTCAAATTTAGAGACATAGTAAGAGTGAGCCACATGTCTGCCTTTAACCTTCATGCCATTTCTCTCCTGTGTGATGTAGCAAAGTTGAATTTGGCTTTGGCCTTGCAGCTGCCTTTGGGATGCATTTAAGGGCGCAGACCATGAGGCTAGCAAAAGCTCTGAGTGTAGCACTGAAAAAGAGGAAGTATGAATTCTCTAGTTTACAGATGCCCTCTGGAGGAAGAAAAAATAAATTAGGTCGAAAACTAAATTCTGTGAGGAACTTAATGTGTCCAAAGGCATCAAAACCTGCCCAGGGTCAGTTTGCATTTTGAATAATGACAAGAATGATATCAGCTCTATAAAGACGCCTTGGCTCTAACCCTAGTTCTTTAAAAAACAAAACCCACTTTTTTAGATGGTGACCATTTTAAGCATGAGTTTCCACTAGTTTTCATTGCAAATATATGCTATTTTAGATGAATCTGGTCTACTAAGCTGTAGTGAATATGGTAGCCAGCATCCACTAGTTAACGCTGCAGTAACAAGTAACTCCCAAATCTCAATGACTTACAATAACAGAGTTGATTTCTCCCTTATACTGTGTATGGGCTGTGGGGTAGCTGTGGGTCTGCTCTCCATCTTTCCCTCATTCCAGGGCCCAAGGTCAAAGGGCAGCCCCTCTCTTGGGCAGTGGCTGTATTTACTGCAAAGGAAAAAGAAGTGAGGGTAGAACCACATGATGACTCTTCGAGTTGTGCTCAGATGTGCCATGTGTCACTTATGCTCACATCTCACTGACTAAAGAAAGTCACATTAGCAAACCTGATGTCATTGGGTTGGGGAAGGACAGTCAGTCATCGCACAGAGAGGAGGCCCTGAATAACTGGAACAACAGAACAGAACAGAACAGTCTACCACAGCGGGCTAGCCTGGTAATCTGAACCCACTGTTTGTAATACCTTTTCCTATGAAAACAAACTGCTTTTATAATACAACACACTTATAAACAGGAACTAAAACCCCAACCTAGTTATAAGGCTCTGGCGCAGGCAGTAAAAGTCTTGATCGATTATAATCCAATTATTTTAAGATTTTATTTTTCCTCTCATTATTCCTTCCACTTCAAGAACCAAGAGGCAAGTGTCAAGGGAAGGTATTAGCAATGGCAGGTGGTCGCTGGGGCAAGTGAGGTGTTAGACTGGGGCTCAGGACTGTAAGGGACCTGCAAAGGGGTGTCTGGGACCAGGAGCCTTGGGCCCAACTCTTGGTCTTTCCTGTGGAGACAGGGGCAGGCTGGTCTGGAAGCACAGCCTGGGAAGTGCCACAAGTCAGGTGTGGTGAGATATGAGCTTCATTCTTCTCGAATGGACCAGGTGAGTGGCTCTTCTCAACACACAAGGCCTTTTCCTCCCAAGTCCAGCACCCACCGTGCCAGCAGCGCAGCCTAGTGCTTTTGTCTCGGAGGACAAAGGCAAGCTCCTTTTATTGTATCTAAGGCACCAAACCGTATATCAGGTCTTTTATGCAAGTATACTCCTGGACGTGACAATTCCTGCGTCGGAAAGCAATATCTAAGATATATGTAGATGCTGTAGAAAATCAGCTCAGTGGCCCACACTCTCTGCCCGTGGTGTGTGAGTGTGAGGCAAACACCTCACTTAGGAATCGGGCGCCCTGTTGCTGCTCCTTGATCTTCTGCTGACTGCTCGTGGCTGAGGACAAGTCCCTTGGCCTCTAACATCAGACCTGGATTAGCTCTGTGAGTTAGAGCAAATTAAATATCTTTGAAACCCCAGTTTCCTCATCTGTAAAATGAGGAAAACAGTAGTGATCATAATTGAAGCCATTTTGAACATTCATCACGTCCCGCATGCTGTCCTAAACTTGCTTCTTTACTACTCATCATCTCACCTTACAGGCTGGGATCCTAAAGCATGGGGACGTTCAGCAATCTGCCCACAGTTACACAGCCCAGGAGCAGCAGAACCTGGATTTGAACCCAGGGCTTCTGACCCTAGGTCATGCTCCCCTCTACCAGGCTGTCCTTTCTTCTAGGAGCTTGTGTATGGATTAACATGGATCGTGGGTACAAAATGCCTAGCACACTGCTCCACATGCAGCAGACACGAGCTAAATGCTAGCTAAGGCTGTTACTATCTTTTTGTTCTTGGAAATGTGAGAGGTTCCTTGCCTCTCCCGGTAGCCAAAAGACT
Source organism: Mirounga leonina (assembly GCF_011800145.1). Taxonomy (NCBI): domain Eukaryota; kingdom Metazoa; phylum Chordata; class Mammalia; order Carnivora; family Phocidae; genus Mirounga; species Mirounga leonina. Next base: position 4,101,166 of record NW_023270921.1, on the reverse strand, counting down.
GGTTTCACAGGGGAAGGCAATTTTTCTGGGACACCAGAATTGGCTGCCATGTTTATCCTAATGTGCTACAATGATTTAATGAATTGAAATGAGGTCATTAGAAGAGGGTGACATTTGCCTGTCACCCCGTAACCCAACTACCCTTTCCCTTTGGGGAAGAGCCCCCTGGTGTTCTGGAACACACTTCCCTGAGTGATGATGAGAGCAGGGGGCTGAGGAAATGTCAGGTCCTCCTGCCTGGATGGAGCACTTCGACCTTGAGCAGACCAGAGGTTGGAAGGCAGAATGAGGACCCGGGGCTGGGGACAGGGTCCGAAGATCCCACCCCAGCGGCCAGAAGGAGGAGGACCCAGTGGAAGGGCTCCTCCCCAGAGCAGCTGCTGTGGCAAAGTTGAGGTGGGTCTGGCAGGACATGTTTGACTAAATGTCTATGAATAAATGTCATTGAAATACCCTGACTACTCTTCCGCTTCAGTAGTCACAAAACACATCAATAATGTGGGGAGAGGAGAGAGTATGCTGAGAAAACTCTGTAAAGCTAGAAACCAAAGTGCTAACTCTGAATCTTTCCGTGTGCATGTGTTTCTGAGTATGAAAATAACATGTGCTATTATCAAAATAAAATTAGAAGACATTAAAGCAGTACATTAATATTGGGGGGAAAGCAGGGCATCGTCAATAAATTCAGTACAACTGACATTAATCTGAAGACATTCCCATTTTGTTTAGGCTTGTGTGTTCAAAAATGCAGTTTTATTTGTGACTTGGGAAGAGGAAGAAACTTATTATTCATCTTCCTGGCTTTCCCATTTCCAGATCCTCTCTCCTTTTTCATGTGCGAATGGAATGTAAATCTTTTCCTAAAATCTGCAATTTTATGGCCTCTGTCAAATAGGACCCTGGTTGACTCTGAGCCATTTCATCATGGCTCAGATTGACTACCCAGCAGCTCCAGAACAATTTGGGACATAAAAGAAGTGGTAGAGACAGACTTTGGAGGTGAGGAGATAATCACAACCTTTTCTCTAAAATTATTTACCGAAGACATTTATTGAGCATGTATTTCGTGCTTTGATCAGCCCTCTTCAGTCTGGTTGGTGAAAAGAGATATGACTCAAGCAGGAATCAAGTTCAATTGTAGAAGGAGTTCAGAACTATTCAGCCATGTTCATGTCATCAAATGGCTTCGATTGCTTTTTGGCTTTCTTCACCAGTTTTTCTAATTTCAAATTTTCTAATTTCAGTTAGCCACTGCTAAATGTCCAATTGGGAGAATGTTTTAGGCAGTTGATGGTTGAGTTCGCTTTCACATCTTTACCTTAAAGGACGAAATGGTTTCCAGACAAAGCCGTTGTATCATTTTGCACATAAATCATCTTGCTTTTCCAGTGGATAAATAAAAATGACCATTTTAATCAGTGACTCTGGATGGCTATAGCTTGTGAAAGAAATCTAGAAATTATGCTTAATATCATATGCTGGAGGTAGGAGTAATTGAAGGGATACATTTGTTATGTTATAGCTCAAAATATTTTCTTATCCCAGAATAAATTCACTATTATTTAAACCACACCATGTCAACCTACCAAGATAATCAAGTAACAGTCTTGTTTTTCACCATCATATCCCATCTGCCTAAATGGGAAAAGCTAAATCATGAAACTTGTGCTGAAAATCTTATACCCTGAAGAGATAAACACACACAGACACAGAGAAAGTGAATCATCAAATTTTATGAAATGAAAGCTTTTTACAATTTTAGAGATTTATTGTTCATTTCAAAGAATGTGTTAAAAAAGTATGAATTGAATTCTATAAAGCACTCCAAGTAGAGCAGAGGGCTAATTGAGTGATTTTCATTCCAGTGCATGTTTAGATCATTTGGAATCATTAAAAAGCAAAGTGTTTTGGTTTTGAGGTTTCTGATGTCTGGCCTTTTTTCTTTTCCATAAAGCCAGTAATTACGTTTAAGCCACTGTGCCATTGTGGAGGAAAGATCATCCATCTTCGTCCATGTTACTGGAACACAACAAACAGAGCCTTCCAGGCCCACACTTAGAAAATAATACAGTGCATTCGCAGTGTTGTGAATTCTGTCCAATTACCTCTTCTCCTGGAGTCTGAATTTGTGCTCAAGATAACACAGACATTTTAAGAAATTGAGAGCACATTTCCCATAGGATAGAAATTAATTCATTGCAGCTTAATGGAGAGCACAATGGGATCATTAAACTTGGGCCCTTTCATTTTCTGAGCAGAGAAGGATCAGTGTCTTTGTGTTAATGATTACTCTTGTCCTCGCCCCCCAGTTTCTTGGGGCCTCTTCAGTAGCAAGCTCCATGGCAACTAGACTCAGTGATCATTTTGGACATTTCCCACCAGTGTTTCATTTTGGCAATTTGGGTTTTGCCATCACAGTTCGCTGAATTATGTGCCAGCATATTTCCCACGTGTAGAAATATTCAGTTGTCACTTGCTCATCTATTCCTTGTTCAAACTGAAATTTGGCTCGTGGGTCCTGGCCCAGTGACTTTGAATAACCAGAAGTATTTTTTCTTCTGAGAACTTTTGGCTCTTCCTTTGAAAAAGCAGATAGAACTAATTCCCATTTCAGTGAGACTGATTTCTCTTTTCTCCTTGTATTAGTTTCCTATGGCTCTTATCATAAATTACCACAAACTTGGTGACTTCAAACAGCAGAAACGTATTACCTCATAGTTCTGGAGGTCAGAAGTTGAGACTCCATTTCACTGGGCTGAAATCAAGCTGTTAGCCTCCCTCTGGAGGCTGTAACGGGGAATTCCTTCCTTGCCTTTTGAAACTTCTGGTAGCGGCCAGCATTTCTTGGTGTGTGGCTTTATCATTCCAATCTCTGCCTCCATTGGTCACTTTCCTATCTCCTCTTTCATCCAAGTCAAATATCCCTCTGCCTCCCTCTGGTACGGATGTCTGTGACTGCAGTTAGGGCCCACCTCGACAGTCCAGGGTAATTTCCAATCTCAGGATCCTTAATCACATCTGCCAAGTCTTTGCCAAAGAAGGTAATATTCGGGGCGCCTGGGTGGCTCAGTCGGTTAAGCATCTGCCTTCAGCTCAGGTCATGATCCCAGGATCCTGGGATTGAGCCCCGCATCAGGCTCCTTGCTCAGCGGGGAGCCTGCTTCTCCCTCTCCCTCTGCCCCTCCCCTTGCTTGTGCTCTCTCACACTCTCTCTCAAATAAGTAAATAAAATCTTAAAAAAAAAAAAAAAAGGTAATATTCACAGGTTCAAGGGATTTGGATCTGATATTTCGTGGTGGGGGGGACATTTTTAGCCTACTACACTCATCTATAAAATAAGCAAGATGTCCCATACTACCTGATGAATCACCTTTTCTATGATCTCGTTTGGTAGTTTTATTAAAGGTTTCCATTGCTTATAATGGCATAGCCCGTGAGAATCAATGTTCACTTCTATATAAATGTGGATTTAGACCTTTCTGCCAAGTAGGCCTATAGATGGCTATATTGCTGGGCTCCTTGAAAAGCTTTCTAATCTAGTTTTTTTTGTGTGGAGATTGGCTCAGTCATGGAGGGGCATGGGTAATTATTTGGACCTGGTTTTCAGTTGCCCATTTCTAGCTGGAGATTTCCAGATAGCGCCATTTAGGAACTTAGGTCTTCTATCCATTCTCATTAAGGAAAATCTCTCCAAGCTGCCACTCCCTGGGCTACCCCAGACTTCTGACCTCTTCTGGGAACCTTAAGCCCTCCAGACCCGACTGCTCACTGCACACATGATAGTGTCAGTCCTGGTAAAAGTAAGGAAGGGCACATGAAGAGGAGTCATTTGTCTGAGCTCATCCTTCAGGAGCACAGGACCTTGTTGCCTTCCAAATCTTAGCTTATAGGACTTTTTGGTTAACCCATATGGAACCTTAGAGACCCGACCTTTCTGAAGTGTTTGGCTTTCTGCAATCTCCTTTCTCCATGAAGATTTGCCCAAGATAGAGACTTTTTGGCCAGTTCTGTTTCCCTTGCTTCTTCTGGACAACAGTTATCCTGTCTAGAGACTGGGACCTTTAACAAAACCATCGTGTTTTGGAGAAGCAAGTGAACGGACTCCATGTTTCCCTTTCTCCCTCTCCCTTTTCCCAGCTGACTCCAAGATAATTTGGTTACTCTCTTCTCCAGTGGGAATTTCAAAGCTGTGAGTGACTTTTAAGCCCCACCATGGAAGAGATCAGTGTGAAAGACTTATGTCTGATGTTCTTATCAGGACCATAGAGAACTGGATTTATAAAGACCCTCAGAATGAAGAGATGCTCCAGAGCATTCTAGCCTGTCTTTGGCCAAGTCTGACAGTTTTATTCTCTTAACACTCAGTCCTGTCTGCATGTACTTTTGCGGATCTAGAGAATGTGCACACGATTTGGGGGGAAAAATTGTCAGATTCTATGTCATGGTTGACTTCACCAGCATGGTGTATCAAAGCTCCCACTTCACCCCTGGGTTCATCCAGAGCACTCATAATGACCCTTTGTAATATGTGAATGTTTAATAATTATATCTTGCCAAAACAAAAAACAAAAAAAACTATATCTTGCCCACCCACACAAAAAATCTGAATAACACTGAGGTTTGTGTTTTACACATGTGTAAAATCATGTGGTCAAACAATGAGGAACTATAAAAATGCCTTCAGGTTTAAAGAGCTTAGCCTGAAGAAAATAGGTGTCTGCCAGTCACCTTGGGGCCAGAAAAGAATTGCCCTCAGCCTTGATCTAGATGGAAACTCCTTTCCCCTCAATCCACGTTATTTCCTCTAAGGTCCTATGAGAAAGTTTGTACCTGATATACAATGGCAGTAGTATAAAAGAAAATATAAAACACAGGTTTTCTTTAACTTTCCTTTTGTAATAAATGCAGTATATAGAATGAGCTGTTTCTTTGAATCCTTACAAGTTCTGGCCAATGGTGATTATGTTCTAGCCAGGCCAGACCACAAAATGGCATTTGTCTGCCCTAGCCATACCTACCAACTGACTTTTGACATTACTAAACCCCTTAAAGCTGGAGCACATATCTTGCGAATTTCTTAGTTGCCTAGAATCTCATTGAGCTTTCCATGCTGAAGGAACAGTGCAGTGGAAAAAAACATGAATTCTGGAGTCACATGGGACTAGATTAAAAACTGGGCTCTCCCACTTGTTGGCTGTGAGTGAATTATTTAAATTTTCTGAGCCTCAGGTTTTTTTTTTTTTTATCTGTCAAGTGGATATAATAAGGCCCTTAAAACAAAATTAAATAAAATGAGTTACATGATATGCCTTGCAGAGAGTCTGGCACATATTTAGGGCTCAGTAAAAGGTACTGTTTGTGTTTTTGTTAAATAAATGGGTAAGAAATGTCTTGGATTACCTTGTTTCTACTGCTTCATGATATAAACATATTTTATAATTAAATTTTGTAAAGCACTTTTTAAGTAGCTTATTCATTAAACAAATATTTTTTGAAATGTCAAGTATAGGATGGTGAACTAATACTTATTTACAAAGCAACTGGAAGTAAGTTTCCGGAGTATGTGCCAAAATTCCAGGCTAACTATTTCTTTGTTTTATGAGAAAAGATTTATTTTATTAGGCGTGTTTTAGAAATTTCTAATTGCTTAATATTTTCATGCCATGATTCTTTATTAAAAATAAGTATAGCCTTCCATTTTAACCAGAATCCGCTGATGTTCTAGTAAGGAATTGATTAGTGAAGACTTAGATGCTTTCCTGAAAGACTTAGAAATGCTCAGGGCATGTTGTTTTGAACATTAATATGGCAAAAGACTAACTAGGTTAAATGTATATTTACAAGAGAGATGTTATTCCATACTTTAATGCAGAAATGTAAGCTCAGAGAGATTAAATTACCTGCATAAAAGCCACAGAGCTGAAAGTTGGAAGCATTTATATTTGAATGTAGGTCTGATCAACCCATGGTTCAAATTCTACTACACTCCTCTGCTTCCATTTTTATATTAATGTGTATCCTTTTCCTCCTTGGAGGAAGAAGAGTAATCATTCAGGCAGCAGGAGCCAAACAGTCTCCAATCAAGTGCTCTAGGAGAAAGGGTTCTTATCTATAAGTGTGGAGATCTGGCTTCTGGTCTCAGCTCTTCTCCCAACTAGGTCGATGACTGAGGAGATGGAGAGGAGTTCCCTAAATTCCCACCCTCTCTGAGCTGCTCAGCAGCCTCTGAGTTGTAAACTTTAATCCAGCACAGAAAATTCAGTAGGGCCCCTGGCCTTCATGGAGCCAAATTTATGCCTTTGGCCTCTGACAAATATTTTTCTTTGTGGTTCTGTAGGAATCAAGGATATGAAATCCAGAAGATTTAAATCTCAGAGATCCAAGGGGTGTTATCATATTGTCATTTCAAATAAAAGGACTTCTCAGGTCTAGGATTTTGACCTGCATATTCACCCACTCATATGTTAGTTAGGAGTACAGCCTTGTTGAGGTACTAGAGAAATGGACCAAGTTGGAGGTGGGGGGAACGATGTTGGGATAGGAAACGAGCACTTCTTGATGTCAGAGTGCCCAAGGCATGCAAAGGTTAGCCCCCCTCCCCCATTCTGCACATACTTGGTCATCAGAGAAAAGAAATTATTGGTCCCTTCCTGAAGTTGAAATAGTAAAACACTATGGGATTTACTTTTTAGAATTATTTTTTTAACTTTTTCATTTTGACATAATTTCAGACTTACAGAACGATTGCAAAAGAGTACAAAGTATACTATTCATCCATATTACCCAAATGTTAGCTTTTAACTACCTGCTTTATCATACCTCTTCACACATGCACACACACACACACTTCTGAAATTTTAAGAGGCAGTTGCAGACATGATGTACCTTTACCTCTAAATACCTTAGTGCATATTTCTTAAAAATAAGGCCTTTCTCATATAACCACAGTATAATTTTCAAAATCATGAAATTAGCATTGATACAATCTATTATATAATCTGTAGACCTTATTCAAATTTCACAGGTTGTTTCAATGCATATCCTCTAGAAAAAAAGAATATCCTAAAGAAAAAAATCCACAGTGTAAAACGTAGCATTTAGTTTTCAGGTGTCCTTGGTCTGCTTTAATCTGAAAGCATTCTGCAGTCTTGCTGACTTTTGTGACGTGGCCATTTTTTGAGAACAGGCCGGTTATTTGTAGTGTGTTCCTCAGTTTGGTTTCATTGGATGTTTCCTCACAGTCCAATTTAGGTTGTGCATTTTGGCGGGAATGGCCATGAGCGATGCTGAGGTCTCCTCCGGCCTCACATCAGGAAGCACCAATGCTCACTCCACCCTGTCACTGATGATGTTCGCCACTTAGTCAGGTGCTATCTTTCAGGTTTCTCCTTGGCGAACTTAATATTTCCCTTTCTGTAATTAAGTATTTTGTGAGGGAATACTTTGGAACTATTTAAATACCCTGTTTCTCATCACAACTTAGCTCGCTAGTGTAAGCAATCATTTAGGATTCCTGTGAGATATTTATTACTATGGTGATTGCCAAATGGTGATTTTTCTCATTCTGTTTTTCCATCTGCATTTACTAGTTGGAATTATACAAATTTTAATTTCTAATGACATTCCAAAAAGACTTCATCTGTAAAAGAGAAAATATCTGGGCTAATCTAAATCCCATGAGAAATAAAAACCTCCCCTCTCCTTAATCTCAGAGCCCAGGTATTCAGCTAAGTGGTTTATTGATCTATATTGAATACAGCAGAAATATGCAGAGCTGTTGGAAGTTGCCCCTACGGCCACTTTCTATTTGAGGTAACAAAATTCCTAATCCTGTCTGAGATCCTTCTCTCTTGAGGTTTACCTTACATTTTTTCCCATAAAGTCTTGGTCTTGTTCTCCCTTTTCTAGCCCTCTCCACCACACACACACACACACACACACACACGCACATACATGCACATGCACACATGCATACGCCCATGTACACACACCTTAGAACCTGGTTCTTATTTGTTTATTTTTTAAGTAGGCTCCATGCCCAGTGTGGAGCCCGACGTGGGGCTGGAACTCACGACCCTAAGATCAAGACCTGAGCTGAGATCAAGAATCAGATGCTCAACTGACTGAGCCACCCAGGCGCCCCTGGAATCTGATTCTTAAAGCTCTCTATCTTCTAAATATTAAAGACTCTACTCACCTCAAAGCTCCTTCAGGGCATGACTGCCAAGTTGACATTCCACAGACACACTCATTCCCTTTTGCTTCTAGCTCAGCACTTTCAATTATCTGCTGTCCGGTCTTGAAGCTCATACGCTCAAGATGAATCTAATTCAATTCTCTCACTCTCCAGCATAAAATGAGTCAATAAGTTATTCACAATTTCTCACTTTTGGAATGACTTTTCAGGAAAAGAACCGATAGCAGACCTCTCCTCCAGGAGTCTTCCAAAGTACATAGCTATGGTTGGGGCTCCTTTCCAATTAATTTCCCTCAGATTTTTGACCTTCATCTCAACTATTCTCATCTTTGAGAACCATTCTTTCCCTGGGACAATCACTCTTCATCCTGTAGACATCAGAAGACCCTTAGATTATTCCAGTAGCATCATATATTTTGGGGGAAGTTAATTTTTACTTAAACCAAAGAAGCAAAGGGCAAGATTGACAAGCTTCCAAGAAAATTTTTCCTCCTGGTCAGTAGACTATGTTACTTTTAACATTAAGAAGCTGGATGTCTCTTGTCTTATAATATTATGCCTCTTTCAAGCAGAATGGGAACCTTTAGGAACCATTCTCCAGTCCAAAATCCATGGCACAGTTGCTTGTTTCTAGGAAAAGGAATACATTTATGATGAATATTTCATCATAAATCTTTAGCTGAGACTAGAAATAGTAGAACTGCTAAATAAAACTGATTTATTTCCCAGAAACTTCTAGGGAATCGAGTCAGTAGTCAGTACCAGAAATTATCTTTGGGGAAACCAGTTTTTCATGAGTGGCCTTGCTTCTTGATGAGGAAATGTTGAGAAACAATACTTTCTTCTCCCCATTTAAAATCCCCAAATGACAGCATTTCCTTGCCTTACCCTTGAAGAGGAAAGGAACAAAAAACTCACCAACAGTTTTTGGACACTCTGGAAACAGGAAGCTCATATTTTGTGGAAACTCACTAGACCAAAAGACTTTCTAGAACTCTGATTCTAGGTACTTCCATTGCACCAGTGTTGAACCAGAGCAATACACCACAAAGCTTCCGTGAATTAATACAGTATTTCCAAATACTGACTGATGAAATAGACTCAACTGCTTTGTAAATTATAAGATAATTTATCCTAGACACTTTCGACATGGACATAAATACCTTGAAAAAACATACCTGTAAGTTCAGATACTATAATAGAAAGCAGGTCAGAAAAAGATGTGACCTATAGGAATTAAAGGGTGAGACATTTTATCTCTAGCCTTCCCTTCTGTGGTTTGAGATTTAGAACTTTCCGTCACTGTTGTTAGGGGAAGGACACCCACATGGGATCTGGACAACAAAACACTGGGTGGGGCCCATCTCCATCAGTTGAGCTGGAAAGGACATTGATAGGCAACAGGCATCAGGAACTTAGATTAAATCTTGAAAAATACCCTAAGCAAGGTGGGAAAATTTGAACATCAAGGAGAATAAGAACTGCAATGGAATGAAATACATCATATATTAAAACTCATGAGTTTATAATGATCCCAAAACAAACAAAACAAAAACCAATGGGTATGTTTAGATATTGGAGCCAGGGGACTCATTTTTCTAAAAATTTGTATAAAGGGAAAGAATCAAGTACTTATCCTGTCTTTCCTGCATACACTGTACCTCAGCGTAGCCAAATAGCTGAAGAGGGAAAGTTCTTCTTTAAAGAAGAATTCCAGATAAGAATGAAGAAGGGATGATTAAAAATATCAATGCCTTGCCACTGCAAAAATAAGGGACTTAAGCAATCATATCAGTGACTCTGGAAAACTATCAGGTGACAAGGCTGATGGGGAACTTTAAAATAGATAGATCAACCTGGCAGCACTTGAATTCACCTATTAATACTAACATATCCAAAAGAGAAGCAGCCTTGTAATGAGATGCAGAGGAAATATAGAATACAACCTGTAAAACATTCTTAACAAAAACTTAAATCTGATTCTTACAACATTTGTAGGTTTAACTACTAGTGTATTGGAAATATAGGGGACAGAGGAACATGTTAAATAATACCATTGGGATGCAAGCAGCAAAACCTAGAATATAAGAATATTTAATAAATAAATAAATATTTAATAAATCAATAAATAAATAATAAATAGATTACAAGAAAAAAATTAGAGAAGGGGAACCTATAGACTAAAAGACACCTATGAGAAGCATCAAACAAATGTGATGTGGGGACTTCTAAGGATCCTGACTCAAACAAAGCACCTGTGTAAAAAAAAAAAAAAATGTACTAGATCATCAGATATATTTGAACACTAATTGGATATTTGATGATATTAAGTAACTATTGATAATATTTAGATGTGATAATGGTATTGTGATTATGTTTTTAAAAGAGCCATCTTTGTCAATATTCACTACAACATTTACAGATAAAATGGTGTTTGGGTTTGGCTTCAAAATAAGCTATTGAGCAGAATGTGGGTAGGAGTATTATATGAAATAGGATTGGTTATGAGTTGATAGTTTTTAAAATTATCAGAGAGGCAAATGAAGGTTCATTATATGCTTTCTGTAATATACAAACCATAGCCTTAGTCATCTCAAAATCAATGTGCTTTTCTTTCTCTGATAAATAAACTATTTTTGCAATTGAGCACCAAGGTTTGACAAATAGGTTACCACATTGTTATTGTTCTTGTGTTTGCATAGATATGTGCATAATTTGAGCATGAGAATAAACCCTGAAAAAAACCTGTATCTCCTTAGGATACATGTCCTCATATTATCCCTGAAGCCAGGGGCTGATTTTTCTTCATGTCTGGGCAGGTCAGTGAACGGCTGATATTATACCAGCATGTGGACCATGAGAACACTGGCTGGACTGCAGAAGACTCTTTCACGTTTACGACATCATCCCCACCAGCAGCTCTAGGCCCTGAGGAGTTTCGTATTACTATTTCATATGAAATTACTGAACCTGGTCGGCAGAGTCATCTGCTTGCAAATACAGGTAAAGCCACCAAAAGATATGGCCAGTGGCTTATCTATAACTATTAAAGTAGGGACAGTTTGGAAATAAATATTCCCCTTATTAATTGGAAATGCCATGATATCATATCAATGCCATGATACCAACCTTTGAAATAAAACGTATATGGTTATAAAAATTTATTTCTTTTTGTGTGCTCTTTCTCTGGGCCTCTTCTTTTTCCTTTCATAAGCTTTAATAGTTGTAGTTGGGGGGGAACATGGAAAATTAACTCTAAAGCATTTTATTTGTAACTCCAAATGGGGACTTTACCATGTCTATTACTGAAAACCATCTATAGAAAATGAAAATAACAAATAGGGCAAGTTCCTGAAAGGAAAGGAGTATTGAAAGCTGCACCTGTTTCCATGGCAAGAGAAAGTCCAGTAGTAGATAAGTTAGGAGATTAACATTCTATAAGTGAATCTCAAGATTTTAGAGCTATCTTGCCTGAAATATTGACTTAGTAGTTAGGATATGTATACTTAAAATATAATTTGTTATATGCCTTGTGTAACAATGCCAATTCAGGTCCTTGAGCAACCCAGAGGTTTAGAATAATCCACTCAGATAGGGAAATTTGAGAAAGAGCTTTACAGGTGTCATCTGAAAGTTCTAATGAAATGCCACTTTGTTCTTTATATTTTCACAGGAGCTGCTGTCAAGGAGGGAGACAAAGTTCTCATTGACCAATCTAATTTAGATGCTTCCAACCTCTTATTGAAATTGCCCAAATCTCAGCGATCTTCCTATGAAATCTGGTTCCAGGTTATGTCTCTTCCTCACCATGGAACCATTATGGTTGGAGAGAGGAATATTACCAAGGAAAAACCCAATTTCTCCCAGTATATAGTTAATAAATTTGGAATCATATACCTTCACGATGACTCTGAATCGCTGGCTGATAATTTTACCTTTGCCGTTTGGCCGAAACAGAAGAGCAAGTCCACCACCAAGCCAGAGGCTGACTTCCTTGAAGAGATGTTTAACATCACCATATCTCCTGTTAATGACCAGGCACCAGAATTAAAGACAAAAGGGCTTCGGTTGAAAGTTCTGCAGGGAAATAGGTTGGTTGTGGGACCAGAAAACCTAAGAGTGGAAGATCTAGACAGTCCTCCAGAGGAGATCAGATATATGATCATCCGTAATCCTAATAATGGCTTTTTGGCAATGGCTCACCATCCAGACGTACCTGTTCACCATTTCACACAAGCTGACATTGATAACTCTCAGGTATGGTTTGTACAAGATGGAAGCCCATCTTCGAGTGTGTTTTACTTTAGTGTGACTGATGGCCAACACCGCCCACTCTATAAGCTCTTCCACCTGGATGTCATCCCCATCTCCATCACCCTTGTGAACCTCACGGACCTACTTCTCCCACAAGGCCAGACAACTGTCCCCATCACCAATACTCACTTGTCAGCAACGACCAATGGGAGAAGCCCCCAAATCACTTACAAGATGACATGGCCCCCCCAACATGGGCATCTGCTCATTGAAAACCAGGTGGTTGTCAGCTTTGGGCAGGAAGATCTGCATTCAGGAAGACTTTCTTACCATATGACACATCTCATGGCCTCAGAGGACCAGCTGTATTTCTCACTATTTACACCAGAAAGCAATCTGACGGGACAAACACTGAACATCAGGGTGCAGCCTTTACTGCAGGTTACGTCAAACCTGACCATCGCCAACAGGGAGGTTTATCAGCTGAGAAGAAAGGACCTTGATGCGACTGAGCTTGCTAATAGGACTAACAGTGATCCCAAATTTGAAGTGACCGAACTCCCTGTCCATGGAAGACTTGTACGAAGAGTGGGCCGAGGCACGGCAATGGAAAACGCTACTCTATTCACTCAGAGGGACATTGACCAAGGGTTGTTGATGCTTCATCCACATGCCAACCTAACAGGCATTGATATGCTGAATGACTCCTTCACTTTCTTGCTCAGGGCAGACCATGTGCAGCCAGCAATAGGTCATCTACCCTTCACCATAGTGCCACCTGACCCCTTATGTTTGCAAAACTTTACCCCTGATGTTTCTTTATTAGTCACTACAGATAACCTTGTGACTTCAGATCTCTCTCAGGAAAAGCCCGTGGTTTCCTCAGGACCCACAGCAAAGACAGAAACTCTAGGGAAGCTGACCCAGACCAGGCAGCAGGAAGCAAGGCCCTGGGGACAACACCGTGGTGAAGAGTCTACTCTGGATGGCAAAGCTTCTCCAACTAGGGTCATCTGGCCACCAGACACAACCAACGCCAGTCCTGAGGCACCCACCCAGCCCAGGGAGAGCAGTTATCCCCTGATGGTCATTGTACCCTTGGCTGTGGTGGTCTTCCTGCTGATGATAACTGCAGTGGCCTTGTGTGTCTGGCTGCTGGGCCAGAAGGTAGAAAAGACAAAACCTCTTATCAAGTCTCAGACCAATCTTGAACCTACAACCCCAGGTCCTAGGCCAGAAAGGAGCATAACTGTTCCCACTGTCACAGTGACACCCCTTCTAAAAAGCTCCAGAAATCCCCCAGTCAGTCTTTTCAGGGACCCACAAAGTGAGCAAATGGCTTCTCCAGCCACTGAGCCAGTGGAGAAATGTGCTCCTTGGGAGACATGGATGAGTCTGGATCCCGATATGGTCCAGTTCTGCCGACAAACCAACCCAACACTGAAGCACAACCAGTATTGGGTGTAGACCGAGGGCTTTTGTTCCTGATTGACCACCTCCTATACTGGGATAGACACTGGGACACAAAGGCAAAGAAATGTTGGTTGGATCAACTGAGAAAAGCCTGGCCCTGCCAGTCAGTCATTCAGTGCTCAGTTATGGCCCCATGGTTAGATGTGGGCGAATGTTTACTGTAACTCGTACAACACTCATCTGATGGGCTCTCCACAATGAGCTCTGTCTGCCTTCTTCTGGACCTGACTCTGAGTATAAGATTTTATCAATATTTAAATCCTTTATCAAGGTGCTACCAAACATGCTGGTCCAACTGGAAACAGCAGTATTAACTTGGGTGCTAAAGTTAATGGAGGAAGCCTTTGGATTTTTTCCACTAAGAATTCACTCTCTCTAAGTGAGTCAGCAAGGAAATGCAGGAACTGTTTCAGCAAGCAGAAAAGGTAATTTATCAAATCAGCGAGTTTGTTCCTAGTGTGTTTCTGTAATGTCTTTTCCTCTTTGGGGTCTCCAGGTTTGACTTCCTAGGGCAGGAAATGCCTTGGTGCTCCAGATAGTAGGACAGTCTGACCCCCTTTGAAGGTATTCACTGAGCATATTGTGTTTCATCAAGAGGCTTCATCTATTCTGATTTGTAAAATCAAGCCTCTGGTACAAATATGATTCGAAGCCCTAAAATATAGAAAAGTTTATTAAATATTTTGTGATGCCTCAATTTGGCTTAACTTTACAATGAATTGAAATAATGGCAAGTTTGTATTTGACTTGTCTAGTTGAGCCTACCGTTGGCAGATTCAAGCTTCAGTTTCTATAATTGTAAAATGAAGATATCAGTACTTGTTTTAGTTAAGAATGCTTTGAGTTGCAAATCACAAGACATTAGCTATGAGTGGTCGAGATTGGGGATTGGCAAACTTTATCTATGCAGGGCCACATAGTAAATATTTAAGAATTTGTGGGCCCCATATGGCTGTTTATTTTTAACAACCTTTGTTTCTTAACAACCTTTTAAAAATGTAACAACAGTTCTTAGTTCCTGCATTTGACCCACAAATCAGAGTTTGCCAACTATTGATTTGGCTAAGCAATAAAAGTGTTGAATTATTTCAACTAACCAGCAGTCTGAGGTGGACATTCCAAGGCTGGTTCAATGGTTCAAAGATATCATCAAGGACTGAAGCTCTTTTGTTTTTTTCTGCTTTACCTTGCTCAAGCTGTTGGCATTTCTTTTCTTTCTTTCTTTCTTTCTTTCTTTCTTTCTTTCTTTCTTTCTTTCTTTCTTTCTTTTTTTTTTTCTTTCTCTTGGTTCCTTGTAATTGTGAGGGACTGCTCATGGTCCAAGCAGTCCTATCACATTAAAAGACAGACTTTCTAGTGGGGAAAAAACACATATGGCAAAAAGACTTTTTTTTTTCTTTTAGAGAGGATCTTATTTATAATTACTATTTTTTAATCTTATAAGAGGAAGACTTCTCAAACATTTTCCCCCTTTTATGTCTCAGTCTAGAACTGAGAAATGGGCAAAAGGAAATGGAATTCTCATGACTAACAATCTCTCCTGGGGCTGGGAGAAGATTCTGCCATGTCAGAGATCAGTGGATGAGCCCACCGTGTAATTAGGGGAGGCTAAGAATGAATAAGATCTACTAAAATACTCTTCAAATACGAAATACTTGGGAAATAAGAATTTTGATCTTTCCGATGGATGTCTACTTTAATATCTCCTTTTCATATTTTAATGATTTCCTTAAAGCCAGTGGCTAGTGTTTCTAGGGTGGAAGGAAGAATTGCCCCTGGAAGGGGGGCATTTGGCAGGGTCTGGAGACATTTTTGGTTTTCACAGCAAGTGCTATTGGCATCCATTGGGTAAAAGCCAAGGATGCTGCCGAATATCCAACACTGCACAGAACAGCCCCAACAAAGAATTTTCTGGTCCAAAACTTCAACAATGCCAAGGTTGAGAAACCCTGGTTAATGCCACAACGAAGAATCTTTTTGTCTACCCAGTAAAGGATTAATAAACCCATTACCAAGTCTAAGCAGCAACTATATTCTAAAAACAGAATAAAAGGGTGAAAATTCCATTGTGTGGTTGAAACTCTGATTGGCAAATGTTTTTAAAAGAAGATGTATTAAAAACCAAACAAGGGATGCCTGGGTGGCTCAGTTATTAAGCGTCTGCCTTCGGCTCGGGTCATGATCCCAGGGTCCTGGGATGGAGCCCTGCATCGGGCTCCCTGCTCAGCGGGAAGCCTGCTTCTCCCTCTCCCACTTGCCCTGCTTGTGTTCCCTCTCTGGCTGTGTCTCTCTGTCAAATAAGTAAATAAAATCTTAAAAAACAAACAAACAAAACTTGCGGGCAGACTCATTTCCTTATATTCCTTGATAAAAGAAAAGGTTTTACCTGGTATTTTTTTTTTAAAGATTTTTTATTTATTTATCTGAGAGAGAGAATATGGGAGACAGAGAGCATGAGAGGGGGAGGATCAGAGGGAGAAGCAGACTCCCTGCTGAGCAGGGAGCCCGATGCGGGACTCGATCCAGGGACTCCAGGATCATGACCTGAGCCGAAGGCAGTCGCTTAACCAACTGAGCCGAAGGCAGTTGCTTAACCAACTGAGCCACCCAGGCGCCCCGGTTTTACCTGGTATTAACAGGTGGGACACATCAGGAGGAAATTAAAAAAGTGAGGTAGGATATTTACAAAGGTAAAGCTGAGGTCAAAGTGTCCCCAGAAGTCTGTTGCCTCTGATGTGTTCCATGTGCACAAGAATTTTTTTTCTCATCCTTTCCCTTTTCTGCTTCTCTAGGTTGCTTTTCTGTCCCAACCCAATTTTAACTGCTCTTTGTGGAAATAGACTTCATAATCTACAGAATAAATGGAAGCATAGCATTTTTAAGCCTAGAAATAACTACCCATGTCTTAAATCCCTGGCTCTAATGCTATGGACAGCTGGTAAAACTTCTCTACTCTTCTTCCTAAAGTGATTCTCCCCTACCTGTCTGTATTCCTGAATTATATGTAGCCCCTTTGAAGTGTTTTTGTACTTGATCCTTTTAAAAAGGAGGAGGACTGAGAGTCTTAACCCAAGGTTGGTTTGATCACTGTGCAACTCAGAATTATTCTTAAACTTTTCTAAGCAGCCAGGCACTCAGAAGGAACAGAATGGCAGTGTGTGCATGACCCTGCACACAGAAAGGGAAGGCTGAGGGCGCCTGGGTGGCTTAGTTGGTTAAGCGACTGCCTTCGGCTCGGGTCATGATCCTGGAGTCCCTGGATCGAGTCCCGCATCGGGCTCCCTGCTCGGCAGGGAGTCTGCTTCTCCCTCTGACCCTCCCAACCCTCCCCCCTCTCATGTGCTCTCTCTCTCAGTCTCTCTCTCTCAAATAAATAAATAAAATCTTAAAAAAAAAAAAAAAGAAAAGAAAAGAAAGGGAAGGCTGTGCAACATCTTTGCATCCAGTTAGTGGGTTTTGTTTTCTCTCCCGGCTGGGCAAGGAGAATGCCTGTTCTTTGTGGAAGAGCCAGATAAAGTTGGCTCTCTAACTATGTTGGCCTCTTCCTTGCTTCGACCATAAGATCTGTGAAGTTAGGATTACCAACCTGGCCAAACAAAAAAGTCTGATTTCCCCTCCTCTTTTCCTGTTAAGTCTGCAACTTCATACAAATAAAATTAGTGCCCGTATTGGAATGAAATATACACCGACGATTTGAAATGGTAATGCACATTGTTTATGAGTGCATCTGCTAGAGCAAGAGCATCAGTGTGAGGTCCAGATGTCAACACTCAGTAGTTAATATAGAGCTTGGAAAGTTTTCTTCCAGAGCATCTAGAATATTCTTCGGATACAGATGGATTCAATAAAAAAAAAATTGCCTACCACCTGGGTGGCTCAGTTGGTTAAGCGACCGCCTTCGGCTCAGGTTATGATCCTGGAGTCCTTGGATCGAGTCCCAGATCGGGCTCCCTGCTCGGCGGGGAGTCTGCTTCTCCCTCTGACCCTCCCCCCTCTCATGTGTTCTCTCTCATTCTCTCTCTCTCAAATAAATAGATAAAATCTTAAAAAAAAAAATTGCCTACCATTTGGTGCTGGCTCAACTAAAAAATGAAATAGCGAGTTTTGGCAAATCCTTGTTTAGTGTTGAAAATTAAAGTTTTGGGAATTGAAAATCAGTTTGAAATGGTTTCTCCCATACACAGAGCTACAGCTCCATAGTCTGTCATAATTAATTCACTACCTCTTAACAAATGACTGGAGAATTAATAAGTGGATGCCAAAGATTAATATCAGAAGAATGGCTGATTTTGCTTAAAAGAAGGTATACTTTGGGGTGGGCTGGGAGTGAAAGGTCTAACATTTTTCCATATCTGGAGGCATTGACAAATTCTAATCTCTCAGGGACCCTGATCCAACACCTGCATTCACTTCCTTAGAGCCCTGCATTAATTAGGTGGTGTGGGACAGGTGCTATCCTTACTCACTGGTTTTTCAGATTTCCAGGACTGTAGTAGACACATTTGGGTAGGTAATGGAAGGTGATGGTACATATCAGATGACATTCCCTGAATTTGACAATGGGATTGTGCTACATACCTCCTACATCTTTCAGAAGCATTATAATTAATAATGAGTTTGAGGGCGCCTGGGTGGCTCAGTTGGTTAAGCGACTGCCTTCGGCTCAGGTCATGATCCTGGAGTCCCTGGATCGAGTCCCGCATCGGGCTCCCTGCTCGGCAGGGAGCCTGTTTCTCCCTCTGACCCTCCCCCCTCTCATGTGCTCTCTCTCTCTCTCTCATTCTGTCTCAAATAAATAAATAAAATCTTTAAAAATAAATAAATAAATAATGAGTTTGAGTTGGCCATGTGTAGGGAGAGATGTAGGGTTGAAAATAGGCATGGAGCCCACTGTGGGGCATGCTCAGTGAAGGAGACTTTGGCTGGGGTGCTCAAGAACACCACTGGCTGCTTGACAGAGACCTGGAAGAGGCTTCCTTCTCATAATGATTGGCAAACATTTATTAGGCACCCACTGTATGTGAGACACTAGTATTAGATAGTGCTCCTACATATTGCAGATGCAAGATGTTGTCCTGAAAGGATCTTTCTGGTTTGTCTCCTTTAGTAGGTTCTTCCAGAATCACACAGGGAGTGCCAGGAGAGAGGAAGGTATGGAAAAAGAAGGACAAAGAGAAATAAAGTTTGAGAAAGGGTTTTGTGTTTTCACCTGAAGCACTTTTAAGCTAGTATTGCCCATCCAGCAGTACAGTGAGAATGAGGGAACTCACTGGCCCGCTAAACGCCACATCAGCCCAACCTGCACCACCTGTCCCTCAAGGTCCCCCCGGCCTAGTGACACTGTCTGTGTCTGTTTTGACCCTGGCTCTCTGCTTCCAAGCAGTGTGGCTTTGAGTAACTTACTCAATCTCTCTAAATTTCAGTTTCCTCAGCCAAAAATTGGGGATAATATTAGCACGTACCTTTTTGGGTTTTGTTAGGATTTAGTGATGTTAATATTATCATCAATATCATCATCATCACATTTGTACATTTTCAGTGCACCAGGCAATATACTAACTGCCACAAAAACATTTTCTTGCCTACGGTTTTAATGCACTGTAAAAGAACTGATGCAGGGCGTCTGGCTGGTGCAGTCTATTAGGCCTCGGACTCTTGGTTTCCACTCAGATCGTGATCTCAGGGTCATGAGATCAAGCCTTGTGTTGGGTTCCATGCTCAGCATGGAGTTTACTTGTCCCTCTCCCTCTGCCCCTCCTGCTCATACTCTCAAATAAATAAATAAATCTTTTTAAAATTAATTAATTAAATATTAAAGAACTGATGCATTAAATCACTTAAATAAACCAGAGGCTTGCATTCTACCCAAAGCAGTACATTACTGGTAGTAGAATTTCAGTGGGTGAGTTGAGGATGGGTGATATGTTCTTAAGAGGAGCTTCCCCAGTGCTCGTGTTCCACTGGACAGACAGTGCTTTCCCCTTCATCCGTGGATGGAGCCTTGGCCAGAAACTGGATTAAAGAAAGAGCACTCCAGGAACACTTGCAAGGGCCAGCCAGAAGCTCAGGGATTTTGACGGGTCTCTATACTTTTGGGGGGGGTGGTGAGGAACTGTTGATGAAAAACCCTGCTTTGTTCCCTTCCTGTCCCAATAGGATCAAATCCTACATCCACCAGGCCTTTGATTTTAAACCTGTACCCCTTCTCCCGCCTCCCATCCCATTATTCTCAGGCATTCACAGGATAGTCATTTTCTTTTTCAGTTCAGGATTGACAAAGGACTGCCACTTAAAAAGAAACTAATATCATACCTTACCAAAATAAAAAGTGCTATTTACCATCACCATAATTTCATTCCTTAAGTGAGGACAAATTCTTATAATAAAGAACTTTATGGAAAAAAACCAAGCAGCTTTACGAAAACCTCTCTCCTTTGCCCAGATTTGACCATGGCCTGGAAAAACCTCAGCACGCCCCAGCAGGGTCAGGAACCCCCATGGAGGCCGAGCTTACAGTTGCGTGACCAGAGCTGAGGGAGAGACAGAGACAGGGAAGAGAAAATCAGCTCCTCAGTGTCGGTGTTCCTTAGGAAGATGTGGTCAGGCCGTCCCTGGGTGTGTGTGTGTGTGTGTGAGAGGTAAAGCATGGGGATGAGGGGTAACTTGCTATTTTAGAGTCCAGACAAGGCCAGCTCCAGGGGCATAGACAACCAGTGCAGCCAGACAAGGCTCAGGAGGACCCTAGGCTTAGCTTAATGCTCTCCGGTAACCATCTTGAAATTCCAATAATTTTTGAACAAAGCACCCACATTTTCATGCCTCACTGGGCCCTGCTAATTCTGTAGCTGATCCTGAGACCCCACAGGACTTAGTGGGTGGTTGTAGCATTGCTTCAAATTCCCTCAACTTAGCTTCTCCCTCCAGCTATGCCAATTGCAGGCATCTTTACAGCTGTCAGTGAATGCAGGGTGTTCCCGCAGTCCCTCTGTCTCCACAGCAGGCCTGTGGGAAACTATGCTGGCACAGCCCAGAAGAGGGAGAGTTAACTCCCCAGAGGACAGCCCTTACCCAGTGGCAGAACAGTTCTAACATGCATTCTGTGGGGCTTCTCAGAATGTCCTGCAGACTGAAGACAAATCGTAAGGGTGTGTGGACCCTTTTCCTGCCCTGCGTATTAACCCTGCCCTCATTCCTGCTCCCGCTCACAGATGAGCCTTTGCTGTTAAAGAAAAACCCAGGCTAGGACAACAGGCTAAGACACAATTCTCCTGGTATCGTGCGCCCTGGGACGATGAACCCTGCTGCTAGGGGTCCACTGCCTCCCGGTTCTCGTGGGATCCTTAGGAACAGTTAATTCTGGGTTACTTACCTTGAGGGCCTGCACCCTGAGGGACCCCTTATCTCAGGCAGCCCAGGTCTGCTGGGACAGAGCGGTCTGCCTGCAGCTGGAACCAGGAGACCTCGCGGTAATGGCAGACCCTGTCCCAGGACTCTGTTTTGAAATCAGCCAAGGAGGAGGAGTCAGGGCTTTACCAAACCACCATCTAGTTAAAAATCTCACTCTCCATTGCAGTTTCTCTGCTGGTTGTGTTGGGTTTAAGAAACAATAACTTATTAACCGCAACTTTTAGCAAGACCAAGATTTACTGCATTTTGTAATATTTTAGAAACGCTCTTCTGCATTTCATTTCAGCACTGCTCATGGCTTCTCAAAGTAAAGACTACCTCACATTTGTTTTAATAACAGCTTTACTGAGATATTATTTACATAGCAAATAATCTGCTCAAAATATACAATTCAATAGTTTTTAGTATTTTTGTGGAGCTATGCAATCATGTACTTGGCCGTTTGTAGTTCTTCTTTAAAGAAATGTCTTTTGAGGGCGCCTGGGTGGCTCAGTCGGTTAAGCGTCTGCCTTTGGCTCAGGTCATGATCCCAGGGTCCTGGGATCGAGTCCCACATTGGGCTTCCTGCTCAGCAGGGAATCTGCTTCTCCATCTGCCTCTGACCCTCCCCCCTGTTCATGCTCTCTCTCTCTCTCTCTCTCATAAATAAATAAAATCTTAAAAAAAAAACAAAACAAATGTCTGTTGAGATCCTTTGTCCATTTTAAAAATTAGGGTATTTGTTCTTATTCTTGAGTTGTAAGAGTTATTTACATATCATGGATAGTAATCTTTATCAGATATGTGATACTCAAAAATTTTCTCCCATTTTGTAGGTTGTCATTTCACTTTTTTGATGATGTCCTATAAAACACAGAGGATTTTAATTGTGATGTCTAATTTATCTTTTTTTTTCTTGTTGCTTGTATTTTTGTTCTTGTATCTAAGAAACCATCCTTAATCCAAAGTCATAAAAATGTAGGTCTCTGCTTTTAAGACTTTATAGTTTTAAGTCTTAAAATTATGTCTTTGATTCATTTTGAGTTAATTTTAATATATAGTGTCTATGGTATGAAGTAGGGGTCGAACTTTGCATGTGAATAATTAGTCCCAACACCGTTTGTTGAAAGGACTGTTCTTTCTCCCATTTAATTGTCTTTACTCCCATGTCAAAAATGAGTTGACCATGAATGTGAGAGATTATTTTTGTACTCTCAATTCTATTCCATTGATATATATGTGTGTGTGTGTGTGTGTATCTATCCTATATGACATATATATCATATATATTAAATAAAAAATACATATAGTGATACCAGTACCACTTTGTTTGATTACTGTAACTTTGCAGTAACTTTTGAAATTGGGAAGTGAGTTCCTCCAACTTTGTTCTTCTTTTTCAAGATAGCTTTGACTGTTCTGGGATCCTTTAATTTCCATATGAACTTTAGAATCATTTTGTCAATTTCTGCAAGGAAGTTAACAGATTTTGATAGAGATTGCATTGAATCTGTAGATAAATTTGGAAACTACTGTATCTTTTTTTAAAATTATTTATTTTTTTATTTTAATTCCAGTATAGCTAACATACAGTGTTATATTAATTTCAGGTGTACCATACAGTGATTCAACAATTCTATACATTACTCAGTGCTCGTGATGCTAAGTATACTCTTTAATCCCCATCACCTGTTTCACCCATCCCCTTACCCACCTTCCCTCTGGCAACCACCAGTTTGTCTCTGTATTTAAGAATATATTTATTGGTTTGTCTCTTTTTTCCTTTGTTCGTTTGTTTTGTTTCTTAAGTTCCACATATGAGTGAAATCACATAGCATTTGTCTTTCTCTGACTGACTTATTTCACTTAGCATTATATCCTCTAGATCCATCCATGTCATTGCAAATGATGAGATTTCATTCTTTTTTTATAGCTGAGTAATAGTGAGTCTTCTGATCCACGAGCATGGGATGTCTTTCCATTTATTTAGGTCTTTTTAAATTTTTTTTTCCCTAGTAATGTTTTATTGCTTTCAATGTACAAGTCTTACACTTCTTTGGTTAAATTTATTTCTAAATATTTTATTCTTTGTGATGCTATTGTAAATTGAATTATTTTCTTAATTTAATTTTTGTTTTGTTTATCGCTAGTGTACAGAAATACAACTGATCTTTGTATATTGATTTTGTAACCTACAAGTTTGTTGCAGTATTTTTATTTTAATTGTTTCTTAGTGGATTCCTTAGGATTTTCTATATACAAGTTTATTTTATTT
Organism: Mirounga leonina; assembly: GCF_011800145.1. Lineage (NCBI taxonomy): Eukaryota > Metazoa > Chordata > Mammalia > Carnivora > Phocidae > Mirounga > Mirounga leonina. The sequence continues at coordinate 4,077,581 of NW_023270921.1, read as the reverse complement.
GCAAGTAAAGATAGTTTTATTTCCTCCTTTTTAAACTAGGTGCTTTTTATTTAATTTTCTTTCCTAATTACCCTTGCTGGAATCTCCAGTACAAGGTTGAATAGGAGCGGTGAGAGTGGACCTCCTTGTTTTGTTCTTGATCTTAGGGAGAAAGTTTCACTCTCTTGATATTGCTAACTGTAGGGTTTGTGTAGATGCCTTTTACCAGGCATCTACAGGTTGAGGAAGTTCCCTTCCATTCTTAGTTTGTTGAGTGTTTTTATCAGGAAGGGATGTTGAGTTTTGTCACATTTTTTTCCTGAATCTATTGAGATGATCATGTGGTTTTGTCCTTTATTCTACTGGTATGATGTATTTCATTAATTGATTTTCTTTTATTTTTTTATTTTTTTTCCTTTATTTTTAAAACCACTTTATTGAGATGTAGTGACACAAAAAGCTGAACATACTTAATGTACAAAACATAATGAGTTTAGAGATAAGTATACACATGTGAAATGTGTACCACAATCTATGCCATAAACATATACATCCCCTCCAAAAGTTTCTTCCTACCCTCTTTATTTATTAGTATTTTTATTACTTTTTTTTATTATTATTCTTATGTTAATCCCCATACATTACATCATTAGTTTTAGATGAAGTGTTCCATGATTCATTGTTTGTGCATAACACCCAGTGCTCCATGCAGAATGTGCCCTCCTCAATACCCACCACCAGGCTAACCCATCCTCCCACCCCCCTCCCCTCTAGAACCCTGTTTGTTTTTCAGAGTCCATCGTCTCTCATGGTTCGTCTACCCCTCCGATTTCCCCCGCTTCATTCTTCCCCTCCCGCTACCTTCTTCTTCTTCTTTTTTTTTTTTCTTAACATATATTGCATTATTTGTTTCAGAGGTACAGATCTGAGATTCAACAGTCTTGCACAATTCACAGCGCTTACCAGATTTTCTTTTAGATATTTAACCAACCAATCCCACTTGGTTGTGGTGTATAATCTCTTATGGATATTGCTGGATTCAGTTTGCTAGTATTTTTTGAAGATTTTTGCATTCTGTTAGCACTCTTGCTATAAGCTTCTCATTTCATGGGCATGAACTCAAACAGAAGAATGTATATTGAATGGAAATCAAACAGGTTTCATCTAGGAAGGTTGGTTTTGTTGTGGAATAGAAATAAAATGAATTTGGGCATTTGAAATGTTTGAATCTGTGAAGAAGAAGAAGATTTTTGTCTTGGTTTAGTGCACAGATCACATTTGGAAAGATAACTGGCATTTGAGTAGGCCTCTAGGACAAGAGAATCCACCAGAAATATACTGGAGAAGTTGACCATATATTGTTCCACCGTAGGTGGCTGTGTCTGCTCCTGTCCCTACCCCAGCTCACCCCAGGTGATCGCTGAAGGTTAGGTTGTTCTATCAAGTGGGAATAGCCAAGAGGGATCATACAAGCTTTTTTTGCTTTGAAGATGGATATCCAAACATCAAAAGATGTTAAAAGGGATGCCACAGCTGAAAGCAAAAGGCTTTGCCATGTTAAATTATTTTCAAAAGAAATGACAGAAAACAAGCTAGATGACTCAAACTCCTCCTTCACATTTTGGGTGGAAAAGAGTCAAGAATTGGAAACAGGTGAAGAAGAATTTTAGAGCTGGTTTTTTTTTTTTTTTTTTTTTTTTTGGTCATTACTTCTACCCTCAAGAAAAGGGATTGGAGTGTCTGAACTTTTAACAAGCTTAGGGAAAGGGGCCTTCAAGAGGTCTACACGGAGCTTAATGTATGTTCCCTGCACCTGAGGAGCACAGAATAGTCTAAAGTGTGAGAGAAAGACTACCGGTTGCTTTGATGGTGGCAGGATGGAGAAGTGCCCATGATAGGAGGGAGGTCAGCCCTTCCAGAGTCTGTCAGGTCAATGGGTGAATGCATGAGTGTTTTTTGGGGACCAGAAGTGGATCCAGAGAGCAAGCTGGCGTGGGGTCATCTTAGGTCCTATGCCAGAGGGTGGCCTAGAAACCTAACCAGAGAGAAGCTGAGGATCTCCTAGATTTCTAGAAAATGAAGGGAAAAGGAAGTGACCAGCCAAAGGTTTGCATTTGCCCTGCCAAGGAGTTAAAGATAAGAGATCTCCAAAAATCTCTGAAGAACCATGTGAAAGCTCATCAGAAAAAGTCACTTTAAACTTGTGCAAAAACAGAGATTACAAAATGTAACTTTACCGGTAAGTAGAAACTTTTTTGCTCCCTTGACCTAGTACCCTTACTGTGTTTCAGCCCTAGAGAGGTTGAAACATGATCAGTCAGAAGAACAGATGTGAGGGAAGAGTAACCCTTTCCTTCCTAGACTTCAGGCCCAAACCAGAGGAGGGGAAGAAGGCTCAACTTAGAAGCAAATCTGAAATTTTGACTACTATGTAAGGCTGACATTTTAAAGCTAATCTGAAATTATAATTATGTGACTTGAAATGACCCCTAGAATTGTGTGTATTACTCAAGAGTGACTAGAAAATTCTTGAGAACTTCTCCTACCCCTGATTGAAAACTAGTAGACTAGTAGGCCCCACAGAGTTGATTGAAAGAACCAGTGAAAGACAAAAATAAAGTGGTTTTCTTCTTATACTTTATGTACTGCTTGTTCAACATAAATTTTGTGTGAGAATGATGCATCTCTATTTATCAGAATCTCACCTCTGCTACAGGGCTGAGTGCCTAATGCTGTTTAGTTTTATTCCAAGTCCGGTCTCACTACAACTCTGCCCTACCTACATTCTACTTCCTCCAATGGGCCTTGTCTGACCACTCCGGTTAGATGATCTCAGTCACCATAATGACATTATCTTTCTTTCTGGCCAGTGAGCATATTTACGTCTGGGAAATCTCCTATTTTATGAAATAGAGCTCCTTTCCAGAGATAGAACTGAAATGTCAAATACTCAAGTCCCAACCTCCTTTGCAGCTAGTGTGTAAGCATAGCCAGCAATGGGAGGAAGCAGGGGCTGTCCCAACTCCATTCTGGTGACAGATGGTGGTAGCAGAAGTGACATCCAGTTTCTAGAGGCAGCAATGACACATAAGGGCCCAGTTTTGTGGTGTTGGTGGTGAAGCCTGTAGTTTCTGTGCCCAGCATGGGTTCTGTAATCTTTGTTGGTCCAGTTCTTTGGGCCAAACACTGTGGGTTTGGCAACAGTTCCTGGCTCTGTAGCCACCACAACTGGTCCTCTGGTGCTCCTGGAGATTCACTGAACTTCTCAGTAGTCGTTTTTTTTTTTTTTCCTCCTGAAATAATTATAGATTTACAAAAAAGTAACAGAGATAGTACAGAGCGTCCTCAAATACCCTGGTCCAGCTTTTCCTAATGTTAATATCTTATATAACCGTGGTACATTTATCAAAACTAAGAAACTACCATTGGTGTGACGCTATTATCAGAGCTACATACTTCATTTGGATTTCACTAGCTTTTCCACTAAGGTCTCTTTTCTCTTCCAGGATACAAATCAGGAAACCACTTTCCTTTCGGTTGTCATGTCTCTTCTGTCTCCTCTCATCTGCGACAGTGGCTTCTAGTCTTTCCTTGTTTTCTAAGAGGACTGGCCAGTTATTTTGTAGAATGTCCCTCAAGTTGGACTTATCTGATGTTTTTTTCATTATTTGATAGGAGTTATGAATTTTAAAGCAAAAATACCACAGACGTGAAGTGCCTTTTCCCTTCAAAGGGTAAATATCAGGGGGTACATGAAATTTACATGACTTGTCACTGGTGATATTCACCTTGATCAATGGTTATGGTGGCATCTGCAAGGTTTCCTCACTTTAAAGTCGCTGTTTTTCCTTTTTGTACTCTATTTGTTAGAAGGGAGTCACCGAGTCCAGCCCACACTTAAAAAGAGGGGAGTTAAGTTCCATTGACTGAAGGAGGAATATCTTCCTATGTCATGTGGAAATCTTCTATAAGGAAGATTTGTCCTTTCTCCTCCATCTATTTATTTATTCATTTCTCAATCAAGCAGAAGAATAGTGCATTTGTTAGTAAATTTCAGGGAAATCTCTTACAGCCCAATAGCAGGAAAAAGAGCCAGCATGACAGAATTTGCACAGATATTAGAAGCTGAGACAAGAGACCACATGGAGAAAACAAAAAAGATGCTCTCTGCGGCCTGCTCCGTGCTGCCAGCAGTGAACTGGCTTCTGCCACAAGGTGCTTAGTTTCGCTTTCCTCATGGCTTCAACTAGCCAAAGCCCCTAGAAGGCCTAAGCTGAGATCCCTTGTGCCCACGCCACGTGACTGTTGCTCTACGGCATAACATCATTTGATGACAACTGGAGGTCACCTGACTCAAATTCTCGAGAGAGAAGCTCATTTTCTCAGCCGATCCTATGGATGCATTTCTTCTGGGCCAGGTGTCTGCTTGCGCACAGTTAGCTGTGGCCAGTGATGGGTGGGATTGCAACCCTCATGCCCCCACTGCATTAGCGCACTAAGAACCAGTCAATTCTAAAAGGAAGGAAGGTGGCAGGCAGGCCATGCAAAATGCTCCCGTTGCACTTTCCTTCCACTCTTCCTGGAATATGGGTTCTTCTACTAAAATGGCACCAGGGCTCACATTCATTTCCAGTCTACGCACCAACTTTTCTGCTCTCTGCCAATCATCTCCGTTCTCTGATATTTTGTTGTTTCTGCTGAAATTTTTGTTAAGCAGATGAAACAGAGCTACTGTCATTGAAGCATGGGTGGGGTGGTATCGTGTCACCCTCCACCCTCCCCATCCTCCCTCTGGTGGCTGCCAGAACACAGTTTAAGGGAAGTAGACCCAATAAATGATCTACTTCTCTAGACTTCAGTTTTCAAGTTCAAGAATGGAAAGTCACTGTTTTCATAGAATACTCTCCTCCCTGAGACTATATGGAGGGGCCCTGGGAGATGCAGAGTCCTTACCCCTAATAACACCATGAAGATGAACTGGGTGATAGAGGCTTCAGGGTCCCAGGAGGCACACCCAAACTATGGCACTGAGAAGCATCTCATCATGGACTCTACAGAGATGTGGGCAGGATTCAGGAAAAATAACAAGTATGGCTCAATACCCTCAGGGCTTGCAACCTTAGAGAGCCATCACTACCTCTCAGACTGAAAGGACAAAAGAAAGGAGTGGTTGCAGGAGTTCGAGGACACAGCTGTCTGGCTGTGGCCTCCAGTGGACAGAAGCAGCCAACCTTCTAGAGTCTGGGGGGAAAAGCTGGGGAACCAATGCCCAGTCCACCTCCTCCCTCTGATCTCCTGCCCTGGGCTGCCATCAGCTGACCCCAGCCAGACGCTGGAGGGCCTGGTTGCTCTTGATTCAGCCCTTAGGGAGCAGCCCCTCAAGACAGACAGCAGGGTGGAGAGGGTGGAAAATGGATCTGAAAGAAACACAAGGAAGTTCTCCAGCATAAGATAGATAGATGTTTGTGGCTGAGCCTGGCCTCAACCCCCTTTCTTGACTTACATCGTCATTCTCCCTCTGTCCCATCACCCTGCCTTCTTCTTATCGCCTCCTGTCAATAGGCACCCTGGCCAGGCAGTTCCAAGCTCCTTTTCACGTCACAGATGAAGGAGCGGCTTCGTTTTGAAGACTGTAAGGTCTCGTTTGGCCTGCATTTCACACACTCTCCAGCTGTGAAAGACCTGGGCCTTTGCTCCTGCTTTCCTTGGGTTTCCGCCCAGCTCTGGAGGCCGCAAGTCTATGCAATGACCCGTTCACCCTGACCTTTGATGGACTTACTTCTACAGAGAGTGCTTTGCTGAGAAACCTCTCCTTATGAGCACAGGAAAGCCCCCAGTGATTTTTACTGTTGTGCAATGGAAAAAGAAGCCTCAAATTACTTTCTGAGTAAGTGAGGTTTGCATTCATCCTGGAACGAGTTTTCTTCTCTGAGGCTCTTATTGCCACGGTCAATTGAAAACTAGGAAGCTGCTTTCAGAAATGCTCACCAAGGCTTATGGAATATAATTGAAAACAACTGTTCTTACTGAAACATGTAGGGAGCTAGAACCAACCCTAGTGACTAGTCAAGGAGTGGGTGGGAACAGCATGGTTCCGAGGAGGAGAGGGGAAGATGGTGGTTGGGTCAGGGCATTGAGAGAAAAGGGGTTTATTGGTTAGAAGAAAGGATAATAATTTGAGGTTTCCATGTAGAATAAATTTCCATCTGACCTGCCCTGATGACAAAATAGGCTGAGGACGAGAAACGCTGGGTGGCTTCCTAGAGTGACAACACAGCTTCAGATCCAGGCAGTCAGAAGGCTAGTCCAGAGCAAGAATCCGGAGCTCTAGTCTCTAGAGCAAGTCAATGAGAGACAGGCATCTCCACCCCCACTTTAAAAGAGAGACAGGGAGTCTAGTTCACAAAGCTAGGGGGGTAGTTCACAGAAGACCAGAGATATCCTCTGAGCTTTCAGAAGGAAAATTCCCATTAACTTTTCACGGATTGTCTCATTTCGACAAAGAAGACTAGAACACTTACCCCAGTGTATCCTTTGCCTTGTGTTTCCTGCGGGCCCCATATTCTCTAGCCTTAGGCCTTCTGCATGAATTACAATTTTCTTCCTAAGCAAACAGCCCATACCAAATGCAGATGCTGGCTGAGTCTCTGCCCGCTAGGTCCACACATGGAATAAATCCCTCCCCGAGCAATGTACCCTCCAGCCCTGCAGAAATAGGGGCTGGCGCTTTCTCCGGGAGGTCTGACATATAGTCTTCCAGTGCCTTGAAGAATACAGAGAATTTGGGGGCTAAGTTCAGAACAGACTGCTCTTAAATGTCTTGCCTTATAAGAAATAGAACATTTTCCCCATTATATCAGGGAGATATCAGAGCTGATCACATTCAGAAGCAATTAACAAAATTACAACAGTTTCTTCCTAGAGCTTTTTATGTTTTTTTTTTTAAAGATTTTATTTATTTATTTGACAGAGAAAGACACAGCGAGAGAGGGAACACAAACGGGGAGTGGGAGAGGGAGAAGCAGACTCCCTGCTGAGCAGGGATGCGGGACTTGATCCCGGGACTCCAGGATCATGACCTGAGCCGAAGGCAGTCGCTTAACCAACTGAGCCACCCAGGCGCCCAAGCTTTTTATGTTTTTAACATTAGGAATGAATGTGAACTGGTTTGAAGTCCTTTATGCTAGGCATTTTGCCTGGGAATCTGGGCCTCTGAGAATCAGCAACAGGCCAGTCCATAGATAAGTTTCTGAGGGGTCATCTTCCTCTTTTCTGGTCTCCTATAAGACTCCCATTAAGGCTTTCTAGGTGTGGAATCTTTGGTGAAATGCTGAGAGATCATCCATGAGCTTCCCATAGAATTGCGTCTTTTTGACCTGGAAAGAACCTTGGTCATGCAACCCCGCTTTATCTTCTACTGATGAGGACACTGAAGTATGGAGGAGCAAAGGGTTACGTAGTGGCAGAAATAGCTCCGGAACCCTGTACCTGGACTGCCACTCAAGGGCTCTTTCTATTGTTCTATTCTTCCATTTTGAAACTTTGTGAAACAGTCCCAGTATTATGAGTGTGCCATAGATGACTGGCACGCAGTGATCATTCCATGTATTCCTCTAACAATCACCAGCCTGCTTTACATTTAAGTTAGAATCACATGACCATCTAGCATTGGACTGTGAGTAAAAGTGGAGTACATGCGTATTCTAGTGAATTCAGATCAATATTCCTTCTCCATCCTTCACATGCTCTGCAGAGGAGAACTTGGAGATCAGATGAAACGTATGGCAAAGGTACAAGATGGAGGAAGGCCTCCCAACTCATATGAGATGTTTCGTGAGCGTGAAATAAGCCACTGCTCTCTGAAGAAACTGAGATTCCAGGAGTTGGGCATCTTAAGCAGCTAGCATCTACTACCCGGAGTCAGTGGGCTTCTATTTCAGCCAGTTTGCCTGAAAAGGACATAATGAGTAAGTTTTGACAATGGCAGCCCACCATTTGGAAAAAGTCAACAGGACTGTGGCACTCATCACTTGACCACTCATTGCTCAACTCAGAGGCAAAAGGTCTGATAGAAGGCAGGAGTTCAAGGCTAAGAGAAAAAAAGCTAGTTGCTAGGTGAGTACACCTTCCCACTCTTCAGGAAATCAGGTTTCCGGAAACGTAGAGAAGGCTGAGTTAGACAGTTCTGTTGTGTTCTACCTTGGTTCTCTTTCTACACCCAAGGATGGGCTGTGGCCACATTGCCAGTTCAGCCTGAGCCCAGCTGCATGCCCTCTCACAAGTGCGCTAGGAACTTATAGGAGGAACTGAGTCAACACAACTTCTCTGTGAAAGCTCTGCTGTAGACCCCATTTCATGTCCCCACCGGCAGTGGGCCTCTCAGGACGTGGCTCTGACCACTTCCCCTGAGAGGCATAGTGTGACTCCAAACACAACCCTGAAATAAGCCAGAGGAAAGGCAGGCATCCTCCCTGCTGAGGTGCTGGTCTTACAGCTATCATTGGGTGACTTGTGGCTCGGGGACCTCAAATGAAAAAGTGGATCGTTGGCCTGTGTTGAGTTCTGGTCAGCTGGCCTTGTAGTCTTTGCATTTCCTGCCACTGAAACTGGCACATCCACAGAGGGGCAGCCCCTTGTTGGAGGTTTCCTGTGCCATTCTCCCTCCTGGCATCTTATTGTGGAGTGACTCCCTATTGGATGATCGTGAACCCACATCCTGGCGCCAGCAGGTTCAAGGCCAGCCTTTCATACTCTCACTTCATGTAGCTTCAGATAAGGCTGACTGTTTGAAGTCATTGATCTGTTTCACTGATCTCTTTTTTTATACATCATTCAAATATAGAGTGTTTCAATTACTGTGGCTTTAAAGTATGTTTTGCTATCTGGGAGGGCCGATCTCCACTCATTAATCTTCTCATGCATTTACTCTTCCAGATGAAAGTTAGAATCAATGCAGTTTCCCTACACCAAAAAAAAAAAAAAAGAAAAAATTGCTCTTAAGACTTTATTAGAATTGTGTTACATTTATAGATTAACTTGGAAAGAATTGAAATTTATATGAGATTGACTCTTCCTAAGCAGAAATGCAATATAAAAATCCATTTATTTAAGTCCTTCATGTTTTTCATGGAAGTCTTAGAAAAATATAATTTTAAAAAGATCCCATTTACAATAGCTTAAGACTATTGTTGGGACTTTGTAAAATATTTAGGAATTTCTAAAATATTTCCATTATATGCATAATTGTTTGAGAATTAAATATTTATCTTTTATCTGAACATCTTAAACTCTCTTAGTTCTGGTTTTGAGGTACAATCATATTGCAAATAATGACCCCATGTCTCTTCCTTTCTTTTTTTTCTTTCTTTTTTTTTTTTTTAAGATTTTATTTATTTATTCATGAGAGACAGAGAAAGAGAGAGAGGCAGAGGGAGAAGTAGGCTCCCAAGGAGCAGGAAGCCCGATGTGGGACTCGATCCCAGGACCCTGGGATCATGACCTGAGCCGAAGGCAGACGCTTAACCATCTGAGCCACCCAGGCGCCCCTCCTTTCTGATATTTTAGCCTGTCTTATTGAATTGGTTAGGACCTTCACAAAAATGTTAGATAATAGTATAAAGTTGGTCATATTATGTTACTTCTGATAGAATTTACAACACTAGAATTAGCTCCATTTGGTATGTGTACTATCTGTTTGACAAAAATCTCCTAGCCAAATAAAGGAAATTTCCTTCCTTACCGGTTTTATAAATTGATACGCATGCATGTGTGTGTGAGAGGGCAGAATTTCAGGGTAAGGGGGAAATGTCATGTTATTTTATTTGAGCTTGGCATTTAGACCCATCTCCTTTCCTCTCTTCACTAAGAATAATACAGTACTTTTTAAAAAATGTGTTTAATGAGATGGTCAAAGTCAAGATAGTTCCTTCTTTTTTTCCCTTGTATCTATCTATTCTACCTACAAACCACCTCTGTAAGACTATGTCTATCGGTGCCTGCATTAGCTAATTTGTCTGAAGTGAGTTAAACAATATTTTTTAAAACTAAGTCAACCAGTTTTTCTTTATTAATTTTTAATGGTGCAGAGAAAGTTTACCTTCCTCTTCAAATTCTTTGATCAGCTACATTTATGATTTCTCCATCCTATCCAATTATTATTCTAAGAACTCGGGACTTTCCCCTCTTTGTCTACATCCTGAAAAACTTCTCTGGGTTATCCTCCATATTGTGGAAAGGGTGTATTTTATCTTTTTTTAATGTCATCTGGCATCTTCTTTGTCTTTCTTGTCTCTGTTCCCCACCTTACCAACATTGTTTCCCCACCCACCTTTTCAACTTTTTGAATGCCATCTTTGGACATTAATCAGGAATGGAAGGAAAGAAATTTTGTAAAAGAAGGGCTGCAAAGAAGAGCTCCAGGGTGAGGAATTGAGATGTAGGTGAGATTAACCTATTTTACTAAAATGTCACCACTTACAAAGGTCCTTTCCAGCTTGGATACTTTGATCCTACAATTCTTCTTTGCCCGTTTGTTTTTTGACTCAAAACTCTCTCTTCATGTGACATCTTGTAAGTAGAGCAAATTAAGGAAAATGAGGGGGTTTTTTATTGATAACCAACACAAAGTCCAGATGCTCACATACTGGGGCTCTCCTTACCCTAAGCCCCGACTCCCTTATGCTGTGACCTCGAGGAGGCAGCGCACTGTGCAACTCCCGACAATTTGCAGAATATTGTCAAAAAGCCCTTGGACTGGAGAGGCTCTGAGCGCTCTCCCTGCTCTAATACCCTATATACCTGCCCTTACCTGTCCTCCCCACCTATCCAAACCATACCACCTTTTGAAGTCCTCCTTCTCCAAACCACACCCCTGACCTCACATGGATATTTTATCTTCCCCTCTGTGCTCTTGCCATGCTGTTCCCTCTACTCCAACTTCCCTTCCTACCTTCCTTGGCCCTGAAAAAGTAGAATTTTCTTTCTTTTTTTTTTTTTTAAGATTTTATTTATTTATTTGAGAGAGAGAATGAGAGACAGCACAAGAGGGAAGAGGGTCAGAGGGAGAAGCAGACTCCCCGCTGAGCAGGGAGCCCGATGCGGGACTCGATCCAGGGACTCCAGGATCATGACCTGAGCCGAAGGCAGTCGCTTAACCGACTGAGCCACCCAGGTGCCCTAGAATTTTCAAGTAATACATTGTATTCCAGTTTGGGGCACGGGACTTCTGAGGGAAAATGGAAAGAAAATTGGGTCCAGATCATAGAAAGTAATACTTGCCTGTAGTAGCCACTTCGGTTTGGAGTAAGAGAAAGAGCCACATACACAAATATCAACCAGCTTGTGGATAAAATGACTCCCCAGGTCCTTTCCAGTCTAGCAGTCCTGCCTTTAATGATGAGGGAAGTGAGTAGGTCTGACAGCAGGGGATGGAAGGACTGGACCAGGCCAGTTTTATTCCTTGGCCTGTGAGCTGCATAGAGTAAAAGCCGCAAAGAGGCAACGTCCACTTAAGCATCTTTCCTTTATCACTGTGATGTGTCTCAGCGGGTCTTCCATCTCTCCACAAGATTGGGGACCCTGAAATCCCCTCGAGTAAGCACTTAGGTGGTAGGTGGTGCTTTTGAACTGTTGGCCTCTCCATTTCTCTCTCTGTGCACATGTTTGGACACTCACCTAGCATCTGTAACTTCTTGAAAGCACATCCTCATCCACAGTCATTTTCTATTTATAGCAACTTAGTAACGGGAGAAATTATCTTTGTTTTACAAAGGAGGAAATGGAGTGCCTCGCAGGTTAAACACCTGGGGAAGATCAGATACAATAACGAACATTGGTGGCCAAATTGCAACAGAAAAGCCATGAACTGGAAGCCCAGGGGCCAGGGAGACATGTGCGTCCTCCTATTGCCAAAATGATTCTGCGGGAAGAGCCCCCTCCCTGCCACCGGGCCCACCGCCACGTTGGAGCGAAGCTAGCCCGGGGGGGAAGTCACAGTCTATTCCGCATGAAGATCTCCACCTGAAAGAAAATGTTTTTGGACTAATAATCTTTGTTTTTCAAGATGTGGATTTGGGGGAAAATTGGACATTCTGGATGACTTAGGAGCTGGCACAATCAGGACAAAGGAGGCTTTCAAAATTGGTTAGAGGCAAATAGGCCAAGAGAATATGGTAACCAGATTTTGCACATCTAAAATACATTCCTATTTAAGAAAGAGAGACTTTCTAAATCAGCTTAAAGCAGTACAAGATGGAAATGAAGTTCTGATGCCAAAACTCCAGCCACCACAGTCAGACCAGTCCCCTCAAAATCGGCTGCGCCACGTGTCGGGCTGTCTCTCATCCCTGCCCAGATGCTGTGCCCCACCAGCCAAACTGCGGTTCCCCTTTCACAGGCGGGACTCTGGCACCTTCCAGAAGCTCCACGTTTGGAAGGGGAAGCCAGGGTGTGGTAGGGGGGCTCTGGGAGTACTGGGAGAGGGTGTGGGGCCTGGTCTGTGGGCTCGGAGGCCCTGCTGACGTCACCCCCTCGCCTCCCTCCAGCTCACGCTGGAGCGAGCACACAGAAAACTCCCTTTTGCAGCTGTGCAAACTGTTCTCGCTGAACTGCAATATGCCCACAGCTCCCGACAGCTCTTCCAAATCCCCAGTTTCCCTGGCCATATTCAGAGGGAAATAAAAAACCCATTTCCCAGTTGGCCCTTTTTCAGTCAGACGAAATTAAAATAAAGCTTGAAGTTTAGATGAAATGTTCTTCCAGTTTATGCTCTGGAGTTTCCATGCTCCTTCCACCTCAGCCTGGTTAGGGCACAGCAGGCCAGCTGAGGGCTTTTCTTCCAGTGTTTGCTAAGGAACATCCTGGAAAGTTGACGATAAGGCTGCACTTCTGTCTAATATGCATCTGCCTCAGGCTTCAGACGCGCCTCCTTCCCTCCTAGTGGAACGTGGAACCGTCGGAATCTATTCTAAAGGCAGGTCCTGTAGAGGGAAGGGAGGAGGGCACATCAGATGTGTCCTAGGTCTTTTGGGGGCTCATTGTCCCCAAAGCCCCAGGCATTACACAACTGCCCAGGGTTCCATCTCCCTCTCTGAGGAACCCCAGCCAGGAAAGAAGGCTATCTTCCTTGGTGGGAATGAATGTTGGAATCTGTACCTTTCATGGGAAGCTCAGGTAAGAAGGGATAAAACACCTCTCCCAAGCCCCTCTAAACTGTGCTCTGAGAGTTTAACATCCAGAGTGGTGTTAGGGGTGCCTGGGTGGCTCAGTTGGTGAAGCGTGATCCCGGGGTCCTGGGATGGAGTCCCGTGTCAAGCCCGATGTCAAGCCCCAAGTCAGGCACCCTACTCAGCAGGGAGTCTGCTTCTCCCTCTCCCTCTGAACCTCTCCCCTGCTCATGCTCTCGCTCACTCTGTCTGCCTCTCTCAAATGAATAAATAAAAAATCTTTTTAGAAAAAGTGTTGTTAGAGGTTTGGGAGCAGGCGAAATGTGGAGCTGTCTTGGTTTCCTTCTCTCTCAAGTACCCTGTAAATCCCAGTAGTTTTGGATCTATGGAGCTTTCTAGAAATAGAATTACTATGCTTCAAACCCAGATATTCTTAATTTTTTTAAGTTTTTATTTATTTATTTGAGAGAGCACAAGCAGGAGAGGCAGAGGGAGAGGAAGAGAGAATCTCAAGCAGACTCCACACGGAGCGTGGAGCCCAACGTGGGGCTCGATCTCAGGACCCTGAGATCACAACCTGAGCCCAAACCAAGAGTCAGACGCTTAACCAACTGCACCACCCAGGTGCCCCGCGGATATTCTAACTCAGTAGGAAGGAGTACGGCAGGACCTTAGCATTTATGTGGTTTGAAAAGGTCTACGGTAATCCTCTTGCAGGTGGTTTCATATATTTGCCAATTTCCTCAGCTGGGATGTGTATCAAAACCACCCCTAAGGGCAGAATTCTAAACTCATTAGGGAAAAAATCTTTTAAGTAGAGATCTTCAGAAATACGGGTAAGAGCCAGTTTTAAAAGACTGGAGGATATAAAACCAGGAAGAATTACAGTGTATAGGAATAAATGTCTCATTTGTAGACAAATGGAGTAAGGGCCCCACAACAATAGTCAATGGATAAAATTAATTGCACTCTAGCTGCAGAGATAGAGCCCAGCCGGGGGTGGGACAGAATAAGAAGTCTTATCTCCGGAGGTCAGGTAGACGGGTAATATTAGATGCAGCCCCGTACTCAAGGAGCAGGGCTATATGTGGACAAACACAACATGGCTCTAGGAAGGAACATGGATACATAAGCACCAATATTTTGAGCTCTCATTTTTATTGTTCTTAGACACATTGGATATGTTCCAATTGTTAAGATTTTTATTTATTCCTTCACTAAATATCACTGACCAGCTGCTGTTTTCCAGCCATTGGTGCTAGACTCCGGAGGGACAGTGATAATGCCACCAGAATTCTTTTACTGATCATTTCTCTTTTTGCTTTATTTTTACTTGGCCTTAGTTTTTCATTTAGAAAAACTTTCTACGTGGTAGAGAATCTGCTTTCTGCAGCCACTGATTTACACCCTTCGGCTTGGACAAACTCTAAGGAAAGATGTGGCTCCTTTCTCTCAGCAGCTATAGTAGGGGCCAAGGGAGGGCTGTCCCCGAATGGGCCACTTTGGCCTGACTATTATTTTCAGTTTAAAGTAAACAAAACCCAGCAGATGCAGAAAAAGCTCTCTTCTTCGTCCCCAAGTGCCTAAATTTACATGGGAAAAGAGAATCTGAAACAGGAAGAAAGCTATTACCAGAGACTGGCCTTAACTTAAAAGACTTATCTGAATATTAGGGCAACTTTTATTTTCCAAAACATCTTCTTTCACCTTCCTGCCACTGACCTGTCTTGGCCCTACCCTCTTCTTAGCTCAGACAAGCTTCCTATTGCCTCATTGTTTTTGGAATTCCATGTCTTTATGGAGTCTCATTATGTACACTATTATATCTGATTTTCTCCTGTTAATCTGTCTCATGTCAATTTGATTCTAAGTCCAGCTAAAAGGACATTGAAGGGAAGAGGAAGGTCTTCCTCCCCAGTACTATCAATCATTCTAAGCAATATTTGGATCAGCTCTGCTTAGATCCCCCAACCACTAGCCCAACCATAGCCGACGCTATTTCCCATGTATGGCGGCTCCTTAAAGACCACCGCAGACCCTCCTCGTTAAAACATCTTTCAAGCTCAGCCCCCTGAGTTACACAGCTGAGATTCAACTTGTGCCCAAACTTTCCTCGTAACACTTCTAAAATTTCATTTCTTAGAACTTGCTGAATTGAAAACTGTTGCCTAAGCAATAAACCTGAGAAAATAGACATATATTACCTAGGTCATACTAGACTACTCACGATGTGACAAATGGAATTTGAGAGTAAAATCCAGATCTTTTTTCATTTACTGTTGGTAATAATGACTCTGGCTTCAACTGCTCAATTACATATTCATATATATTATGTATATAATAATATATATATTATAAATATTATAATATTTTATGTTATAAATATAAAATGGCACACCTTCCCTTGGCAACAGTCATGGGAATTCGTCCTGGGATGATTGCTGTAGGGTGTGGGATCTCTCCAGCTTGTCCACCTAGCTACCTTACACATTTCTCCTCAGGAATGCATTTGTTCCCCAGCTCGCAGAGCTCCATCTGCCAGGCAGCAGAGACTGACCCAATGGACAACTATGGACCTGCCGCAGATCAAGGGGAATTTTCATACCTGCAGGCTGCCCCTTAATTCCTCATTAGCAAGAGAAAATATGCTCTCTGGATGTTTCCAACATGGTTTTGGGTTTTTTGGTTTGTTTGTTTGTTTTAGTTTTGCTTTTTTTGTTTTTAAGAGAATCAACCAAAATATATTCTCAAACTTTATTGTGTGTCATTATTTTCTGATAAAAATTCCCATGTCCAGACCCATTTTGAAAGCTCAAAACACAAGAGGAGGAAACTGTAAATTAAGCGGTATCTAAAATATGCTCTTTACACACATACACACACACACACAGTTTGCAGTCAATTTAAATTTTTATTTATTTTATTTTATCATGTTATGTTAGTTACCACACAATACATCGTTAGTTTTTGATGTAGTGTTTCATGATTCATTGTTTGTGTATAACACCCAGTGCTCCATGCAGAACGTGCCCTCCTCAATACCCATCACCGGGCTAACCCATCGCCCCACCCCCTCCCCTCTAAAACCCTCAATTTGTTTCCCAGAGTCCATAGTAAATTTAAATTTAAGTGACAACCACCAGAGAGGCCAGCAACTGGGCTTCAAGTTTAGGGGCTGAGATAGGGAATCATAACACTGCATCGAGGCTCACCTATAAAGAAGAAACCAAAAACAAGCAGACATCCCAATGTTGTGCCTGTGAGAAAGGCAAGCTTTGGAAAAGAGGGAAAAGGTGAAGTTCACTGACCGCAGCTCTCCGGTGGGACGGTGGTCACAGAACAGAATACATCCTCTGGCCCATTTTCCTTTCAAACACAGAGATTGCCAGGAAGTGCAGGAGAATGTATCTTGCCTCTCCGAGCCCTCTTACATTAAATTCCTCATCTAAATCGACACAGAAACAGGAGAGATGCAGCCCACTTCATAACTGAGCAGGATTGGATCCTCCTTTCTGAACTAGTAGTGAGAGTGCTCAGTTACGTGAGTCTTGGCCAGGTTTTTAAGTATTTGATTTTTTATCATTGTGACATTTACATAGCAATACATGTGCCATTTTAACCCTTTTTAAGTGTACATTTCAGTAGCTTAACACTGAACACTCAACTGTTGTGCACCCATCACCACCGTCCATCTCCAGAACTTTCTCACCTTCCCAAACTGAAGCTCCTTACACAGGAACTGCCCAAATCCCGCCCCCAACCCCTGACGACTGCCCTTGGACTTTCTGCCTCTATGAAATTGCCTACTCTCAGTACCTCATATAAGTAAAAATCACACGTATTTGTCATTTTGTGGCTGTCTTATTTCACTTAGCGTTTTCATATTAAAGCATAAGTCAGAATTTCTACTCCATGGTATGAAGGCTCCACATTTAGTGAGTTTTAAAGAGGGTGGATTATCTTCTCCAGTGATAATACTCAGGACAGCCTTTGTGGTTTCTATCATCTTCTCAACATTAAACATCTGTTTGAAGATGACTTGCTTCTTCTCAGTTTTAAAAATTATATCTGGGTTTTTTTTTCCTTCCTATCTCCCCCTTTCCTTCCTCCCTTTCTCGTCTCTTTCTTCTTCTTCTCTCTCTCCTTTGTAATAGCAGGTGATATGTACTGCTTGTATAATAACTATATAAATACTTATCTCTCCTACCAAATTGTCAATTTCTTGAGAGCAGGAATGAAATCCTGCCTCATGGGAGGCCCTGAGCAAAGCTTGTTTTGTTCAGTAAACAAAGTTGAGTTTGACTCTGATACTCAGAGTAGACAGCTAATTAATGATCCCATCCACAGATTTCTTAAAATCAGCTAAGCAAAACACAGATCCTTATGTCTACCCATGTATTCATTTTCTATGGCTACCATAACAAATTCCCACTAATTCAGTGGCTGAAAACAACACAGATTTATTATCTCACAGTTCTGGAGGTCAGAGGTTCCTTATGGGTCTCCCTGGACTAAAATCAAGGTGTCAGTGGGCTACATTCCTTTCTGGAGGCTCTAGGGGACTATAAGTTTCCTTCCTCATTCAGCTTTTGGGAGAATTCAGTTCCATGTGGCTGTAGGCTGGAAGGCTCTATGTCTTTGCTGGCTGTCAGCTGGGGGCTGACCTCAGCTCCGAGAGGCTTTCTTCCATCTTTGCACATAGCTCCTTACACTGAAAACCAGCAATAGGACATCAAATCCTTGGGCTGCCATCTCTCCAACCCTTCCTGGACAGTTGTGTCTCTCCCACTGTAGCCTGGAAAGATTCTATGCTTTTAAGGACTCATGTGATTAGATTGGGCCCACCTAAAAAATCAGGCTCAAAGATCATAACCTTATTCACATCTGCTAAGTCCCTTTTGCCATGTGAGGTAACATATCCCCGGGTTCAGGGGATGAGGGCATGGACATCTTTGGGGGCCATTATTCTGCTTACCACAATCTGCAATCATCTACTCCAGACCCTCTTGCTCCTGATCTTCTAATCTTTCTCTCTTTAGCTGGCCAAGTCATTCACCAGTCTCCATGGGTCCATGTATATTCCAACCTCAATCACTTCTTCTGTACAAAATGGATGACCATTTGCACCATCCAAATCTCTGCCCATTGGGATGATTTCGCCTCTGCACTGTCTTTTAAGGCAGCCCTGAATGGGCCTGTAATGCAGCCGCAATTCGTTTCCAGTGTCTACACACATTGACCTGACCCTTTGAGAACAAAGCTCAGGCTTTTTCTTCTTCCATTAGCTGATCTTAAAGGATCCCCTATGCAGCCACAGGTGTGAGCTGAAGGACAGGTACTAGAGTAAGAGTAATGGACGACATGGTGATCTGGGCTACCTACCCATATCACTGGCTTGTGTTCTAGTGCTACCTGTGAACTGTGCTGGATGTAGCACTTCCATTGTGTGATGGATTACTGCTTCCTCCACCTGACCTTATCACTTGGTAACCTAGACTGTGTGGTCCAAGCATGTAGCCTGGACCCACTAAAGCCCTTTCCTTCTGGACCCAATGCAGAGCTGGCAGCCCTTCATGTCACCCACTTTACCAGTTACAGCAATACTTCCAGGTGAAGGCTATTCTGCCTCCAGAATCTGAAGTGGCTTATCAGTTGTTATACTCACTTTTTAATGGCTGGAGGTACAGGAAGTATTTGGTAGTTTGTTGTGCTTTGGAGAGTATGTCCTCCTTGGCCTCTGGCTTTTGGGCAGCTAAAAATTTTACTGATGTAGCATACTCTAGAAAATTCAAAGAATGTATCTTATATTCTCTGGAGTGCCTGAGTCTTACCAGGGCCTCCAATGAACTGGCCACTTCATGCTCATTTGGTTTGGTTAATAAGATGCCATCCATAGAGTAAACCAATGTGATGTTCTAGGGGATGTCCAGGTCTTTTCAGACTCTATTTGAAGAGAGAATGGGAGAGTTCACACAGAACTGGAGCAAGATAGTGAACACATACCATTGTATATTCCAAATGAATATGAAGTATCAAACTCTCTTTTCGAGAAGATTGTTAAAGAATATATGACCCGGGGCACCTGGGTGGCTCAGTTGTTGGGCGTCTGCCTTCGGCTCAGGTCATGGTCCCAGGGTCCTGGGATCGAGCCCCGCATCGGGCTCCCTGCCCGGCGGGAAGCCTGCTTCTCCCTCTCCCACTCCCCCTGCTTGTGTTCCCTCTCTGGCTGTCTTTCTCTCTGTCAAATAAATAAAATCTTTAAAAAAAAAAAAAGAATATATGACCCATACCGTGAACATAGGACAATATTGATCTGCTCTAGCTATTGCAGCAGCTGCAACTGGGGCGACTACTCTGTTGAGTTCGTGCCCATCCACTGTCATCCTTCAGGATCCATCTGGTTTCTGCAGGAGGCAAACTGGTGAATTAAATGGAAATAAGATGACCGTCACCTCTATAAGGGGTAAAACAGAAAGGTGGGAGAGGGAAGGTTGATTGATTTGGGAGCTCTCTCCTAGAATATAGAACTAAATAACCTGGAGAAGGCCTCAGGAGATGTTTTGAGCATGATGCTAGGAAGGCCCAACCAAATGAGGCAAAGAGGCCAGATACTGCCAAGTCATACTGTGGAAAGGGAATCAAAAGGCTCAGAAAAGAGGGCATGCTACAGTGAATATACTATGTAAAACCAAAAGCCCAATCATGTTATGATTTAACCCTATTTATTGATCTAGTGGCCAGGAGGGAAGAAGGAATAGATTCTGGAGTGAGGTAGTTGCATGTTGCCTTACAGGAAAGAGACCTCTGCTTCTTCTTCAAGAAAGGCAGGCGTATTATTCCTTAGTAGGAAGCAATGGTGCCACTTTTGCAGGCTCGGAAGGTTAGAAGAAATCTGGGGAGTCCATACTGGGTGGGGGAGGGAGGGCACCAACCCAGATGTCCCTATCCCATGTGTCCAAGGCCCATTCTTTTTCAACCAATGCCCTGACCTTGACATAGTACACTTTCTTGGTTGGGAGTTTAACCTTCCTTGAAATTCAAATCCTATGTCAAATTCCTGGGGCTGCTTCCCAGCTTTCTCAGCCCTCCCACTTCAGGAGATAATACCTCTTTACATGCTACCAGGAGGGTCTCTCCAACATTCACCATTAGCTTATAATTGTCAGTTAGTAACACTCAGCTTTTTGTTATCTTTTTCCAGATCACTAAGCTTACCAATAGCCATTCAGTGCCATTGTCCTTAAAATTATTATTTCCCTCATATTCCTCAAATACCTGATAGATAGCACCACCTAATGAATTCTTTTCCAGCAGTATATCATCCTAATTCATCATTGGCTGAAAGTCTTAGCAATTGCATTGCTACCTAGTACCGGGATTTACCTGTGGCTCACCTACCTCCCAACAGCAACGGGGTCCCCTTTGCCAGGATAATTCATCTCAGTGCATGACACTGAGGGCTTCTAACTACAGCACTTTTCGTGGCTGGGGGAGTAAAGTACTTCATTCCTGAACATGGGTGGTATATCACAGAGTCTATCAAGTAATCTTAAACCTTACTTACAAATCAAAGCACTTTGATCCAACTTCAGAAGAGCCTATTTCAGGCAAAATCCTTCCCCTGGAAGGCTCTTGAGAAATAAAAGAATGAGAAGGCTCTTGTGAAATAATAAAATAATCTTGTGATCCTTGACCTTCATTTCCTTGGAAAAGCAGAACCCTTTGGAAGATTGTAGCTCATAGGCAAGTTGTCAGTTAATGGTGCTTATTAGTTGGCTACTATGTTCTCTGTCACTCTACTCACCATGAAGGGAGAAAAAAGAAAATCTTACAAGTTTCTAAATGTGTCTTCAAAGAAACAATGTGATTTTTCATCACTGTTGCCAATATTTAGGTTGAGTTTTAGAGTACTAATCCCACTGCTATTAAAGGTTAAAGATTTTTTGTTTTGTTTTGTTCCTAAAGGATGTTTCTTAACTTTGGCAAAATTTCCAAATAGTCTGGGATTCATACTGGTAGGTACTCTCGGGCAGGCCAAAGTGTGGATCAAATGTACACTGGCCAGTAGTAGGTCCTGGAGAACAGCAGGGACACCATCTATCTTGGTTCTTCCATCTTTTCAGAAAAGTAGGGAGTGTATGTGTGATATAGAACTACTTCCTAGGGACTTTCAAAGAGCCAGATGTCAAGTCTAGTGATGCTCTCCTCTCCTTCCATTTGTTCTACTGTTGTCTGATGTATCTTATTGCCGGGACCCTGAGACAAAATGGGCTGCCCGATGACCTGGGACAGGAAAGTAGACAATCTCTTCCAGGGGTGCTTGCAGATACCATGGCCACTCCAGTAGACAACAAGCACCCAGACAAGGCTTGGGAGCTCCTCTCTTCTAAGGATGTTATGGTTTTCCACCAGGTAGATTTGTTCTAATTGGGGAAGGAATTCTGGAGTTGGGAATAATCGTTCTCTATCAAATTGTCATTTGACCATATGGTTAAGTTAACCTGCCTGCTTTTGATGAAATTATTTTTGACCCATTCTTTAAGCTGGATAAGCTTCTCCTAAATAACTTGGACCCATTTCCCCTTGGCTTCCCATTGCCTAATTATATAAAAATATAGAAAAAATAATTGTCAAGTCATCCATAAAAATATTGAGTAAGACAAAGATCTCTCTATCCCCACTCCCACTCTTATCTATTTCCCATCCTCTGATAGTACTCAGAACATTCTTGTTAAGAAACAAAGTACTTTATAGAAATATTCAAATTCTAGCTTTAAAGTTATCATGGGTGGAGGAGCTTAAAAAGAGAATGAAGAAAAAACTGAGCATATCTGCTTTTAATTTGGGATAGCCTCCACATAAAATGAGCTAATACATGTCAACGCACTTAAATGGCATGTATTGAATGCCTCTTATGTACTAGAAACTGTTCTATTTATTATTTTACATATTGAAACTGTGGCTACTGGCATATTATCATTTCCGCTCTAAGTATATTAAAATGTACCAGGTAATAGGTTGTTTAAAATTCAGTTAATTATAACATAAGTGATTTTATTTACTTAGATGACAATTTGATGCTTTAGCTTCTTGCTGCCTGAAGAGAATGACATTATATTATATTAAAAAAAAAATCTAGAAAATTGCTGATTAATAACATGTGCTTAGAAAGTATGCCTAGAAAGAATGTCTAGCCATAATGCCCATCCCTTGGGTTTTCCTAATTCTGGGAAAGAATACTTTACTCACTGCCCTATAGGTATTTGAGACTTGGAGCTAACATCCCTCTCCCCAGAGGGTCTAACTTATACACAAAAGCTATTTTTGTCAGACCAGCTATTTAGGAGAGTCTGAAAGTGGAACAAAAAAGCTGGATGGACCTGTCTGGGATGTATCACCTATAACCGTGGGATCATGCCATTCTACTTGAACTCGGAGCCTTGGTTTATTCATCCATGAAATGGAAATGAAAAAACTTACTTCTCAGGGTCCTTGGAATAATTCAGAGGGAACACAGTATGTAAAGCATGTTAAGAAATGCAGATATCGGGGTGCCTGGGTGGCTCAGTCGTTAAGCGTCTGCCTTCAGCTCAGGTCCTGATCCCAGGGTCCTGGGATCAAGCCCCGCATCGGGCTCCCTGCTCCGCGAGAAGCCTGCTTCTCCCTCTCCCACTCCCCCTGCTTGTGTTCCCTCTCTCGCTGTGTCTCTCTCTGTCAAATAAATAAATAAAATCTTTAAAAAAAAAAAAGAAAGAAAGAAAGAAATGCAGATATCTTCACTGCTATTGCCGTCACCATTAGCTGGGATTTTTAGGAGAAGTACCAGCATGAATGGTTTCTCATCTGATTCCTCATCCATAAAAATGTGAATAATAATGGCATCTACTCCAATGCCTCTTGTAAGAATTAAACAAATTAATACATGTAATCCCTTAGAATAGTGCTTAGCACATGGTAAGCCCACTATTTAAGTTCAGGTGTTTTTAATTTAAGCCAGATTTCTTAAACCAACTCATAAAGATGTAAACTAGTTTTTTTTTTTTCAAAGGAAAATTTGATTTGGTCAAAAGCATTATATCATCTTTTCCTACTCATTGGCCGCAGGTTTCATTCTTTATAAAAACTTTCCTTATTAGCTGGAAGAAACCAGGTAAGCTGGTTTTATGAAAAAACACCAGCCTTCACTAGTGAGTGGTGGAAGGCTGGACCCCATGTGGCTTTGGGCAAGTCATGCTCTGAGCTTTGGTTTCCCCATCTGACAAATGGGAATAACATTCCTGCCCTGAGCACCCCCCTGAGTGGTTTAAGATCATATGGGATAATAGCTGTGAGGAGACTCTTGTCTCTTGTGTATGGTATTAATGTTCACAAATAATGCTTGGCTCATCTCAGTCCACATAGGTGACTCTCAGGCTTCTTACTTGACTGTTGGATTGGATGTGAATGAGGTAGCAATTTGAGGTGCTCTTGGGGTTCACTAAAAGTGATAACTCTAGAGGATAGTGTTCAAGTCACTTAATCGTAACACACAAAATCTTCAAAAAATACCATTGAAGGATGAGTTAACCACTTAATGTAGAAATATTGGACACTAAAGCTTAATAATGCAAAGGATTTTAGGGATTTTGACTGTAATGGGCATAATTGTGTCCCCCCCTCAGATTTGTATGTTGATATGTGAACCTCAAATATATATGAGGTCATTAGGGTGGGCTCTAATCCAATACGACTTCTGTCCTTATAAGAAGAAATTTGGGAACAGACACACATGGAGGGAGGACAATGTGGAAGACACGGGGAGAAGATGGCTGCCTACAAGCCAAAGAATTCCAAGGACTGTCAGCAACACCAGAAGGTAGGAAGGGGCAAGGAAGGATTTTCCCCTTAGAGCCTTCAAAGAGAGCATGGCCCTGCCTATACCTTGATTTTGGACTTCTAGCCTCCAAAACTGTGAGAGATTACACTTCTCTTGTTTAAGCCTCCTAGAGTGTGGTGCTTTGTTGTGGCAGCTCTGGTAGACTAATACACAGCGCATCACTAACGTTCTTCTAAGAAGTTTTACATTTGTGGAGCCCGGAGTTGACAAGAAGGGGTGGGGATTGAGGAGGAGGGACAGGCTCCACTCTTCTCTTCCTCAACCAATGCAACTCTGTGTTTACCAATATTATAAATCGAACTTCCAAGAAGAGCTTTTTTTTTTTTTTTTCTAGTAAAGATTTGTAGTGAAAAAGTTTGGAACCTCGTGCTCTAATGTAACTGAATTTGTCAATACTCCACCTCCACCTCAAGGATCCTTCACTGTTTTCCTCTGCAGGGATTCCTGGATGCTTTCACTCCCAACAACCTACATCTGGGTCTTTGGCTGAAGGCACCTCTCACTGGAGCCAAAGCTCACTTTGCCTGCACATAGAGAACTGGAACAGAGGCAGTCCATAATTAGTGACTGACCTACAGGGGTATAAATACTCCAGCTCCTTTGCCTCTGACCAGGACAACTCTGGGATGGGAACTGCGCTGTCTTCAGAACCTCCCCATCAGCCATAGCCTGGTGCCTCACGCTTGTCTGGCCTTTTCCCTTCTCTCTCCTCTTCCTTCTCCTCTACAAATTTTCCCTGGGAACACTTCCTACTAAATCACTTAAATACAGGATTTCTCAACCTTGGCACTGCTAACATTTTAAACTTGATAATTCGGCTGTAGGGGCTGCCTTGTGTATTGTAGGATGGTTAGCAGCATCCCCGGGCTCCCAGTAACACATCTCCCATTCTCCTCTCCTCTCTCTATAGTCATGACTATAAAAAATGTACCCAGACAATGTCAAATATCTCCTGGGAGACAAAATTGTCCCATTCAAAAACCACTGTTTGAATATTACAAATGTGGATCCTTGAGTTCTGGGAGTCTGCTAAAGTAGAAAAGAAAGGATTAAAAGCTAACCTTCCTGATTCCCAGGCCACTGGTTATTTCTTTCCATTACACTTGTGTTCCCCAAAACTGATTGTAAGAATCACTGGTGTTGATGCTGGGGGTAGGGGCAGGGCAATTCGTTTTAAATGCAGATTCCTAAGTCCCTTTCCTGAAGA
The DNA here is from genome assembly GCF_011800145.1 of Mirounga leonina. Lineage (NCBI taxonomy): Eukaryota > Metazoa > Chordata > Mammalia > Carnivora > Phocidae > Mirounga > Mirounga leonina. The sequence goes on along the minus strand of NW_023270921.1, from coordinate 4,052,356 downwards.
ATCTGACTCAGATTCTTCTGAGTCTTCTACCACCCTGGAGGAGGGTGGTAGACTTCAGTGATTCTTTTGATCAAGCCCAGTTTGGAAACTTAAATGCTGATTCTCAGATTGTAATGCGAGAAGGAATCATCATGTGCATGGTATGCATGGTATGCATACAAAATATAAATTCCTGGCCCTTCACTCTGAGATTTTGACCCATTTTAATAATTTTTCCAAGTCTTTCTGATATAGGTGGTCTGAAGTAATTGTTATAACACTTTCCATTAAGTTCTTTGTTAACACACAGAATAGTACCTTTAGACATATGTTAAATGAACTTCTCCCTCAGCTGACGTCAGGTTTCCCAGGAAAATGCACTCATAATATACTTTAACTCTTTGGTATTTATTAATAGTTTGTGTAATGTTAGTCTTCTCTAAATCACAAACTCCATGAACTCAGGACCCACCTCTGTCTTCTATCTGGTTGTATTTCTCAAGTCAGCACTGTGCCTTTCCCAGAGTGATGCTCAGTAAATGTCTGTTGAACAGATGACATTACATGGTGGGGTATGCAGAAAATGCCCCCCAAAGATGTCACCATTCTAATCCCCAGGAATTTGAATATGTTCAATATGAATATGAATATGGATGTTACCTAAGGGAGAATTAAAGTTGCAAATACAGTTAAGTTTACTAATTAGCTGACCTTAAAATAAGGGGAGTATCCTGGATTATCCAGGCAGGCCTACTGTAATCACAAAAGTCCTTTAAAGTGGAAGAAAGAGGCTGAAGAGGTCAGAGTCAGAGAGAAATCTGAAATGCTACACTGCTGGCTTTGAAAATTGAGGGAGGGGCCGTGAGCCAAGGCAGCCCCTAGAAGGTAGGAAAGACAAAAAGTGGATTCTCCTTTAGAGCCTCCAGGATGAACAGAGCCCTACAGACACCTTGAGTTTAGCTCAGTGAAACCCATTTCAGACTTCTGACCTCTCGAACTGTAAGACAATATATCTGTGTGAAGCCACTAAATTTTTGGTGATTTATTACCAGCAGCAATAGGAAACTAACCTAGAAGATAATGGAAATATTAGGTCCTGGTAGCATTTATTTATTTTTATTTATTTTTTAATGTCTTGATTTTTCAAAAAAGATTTTATTTATTTATTTTAGAGAGAGAGAGTGTGAGCAGAGGAAGAGGGAGAGAGACAATCTCAAGCAGAAGCCCACTCATCGTGGAACCCCATGTGGGGCTCGATCTCACCACCCATGAGATCATGACCTGAGCCAAAACCAAGAGTTGTTTACCAGCTGACTGAGCCACCCAGGACCCCTTGATTTTTTTCTTAAGTAGACTCCATGCTGAGCATGAAGCCCAATGTGGGCCTTGAACTCATGACCCTGAGATCAAGACCTGAGCTGAGACCAAGTCAGATACTTAACTGACTGAGCCCCCCAGGCACCCGGGTAGCATTTATTAAACACCACCCCTCCAGGCACTTTACCACTATCCTTCCTTGTCCTTATAAGAAGGGATCATCCTACTTTGCAGATGTAGCACCAAGAGGCTCAGAATGGTTATTAATGCCTTTAGCACCTGGGACAGCTGGGCTGGGCTGCAGACCTCTCAGATCTACACTCTTTGATTACCAGTACTGTTCAAAGTGTGGCACCCAGTTCTGACTGATCCATGTCAAATAAGTACAGATATTGTGACTGTGTGTTCAGAAACTTTTTATACTAGTTTTCTTTTATTAAAAAAAAAAGATTTATTTTATTTATTTTAGAGAAAGAGAGAGAGAGCAAGAGCCAGGGGAGGGGCAGAGGGAGAGAATCTCAAGCAGACTCCCCAGTGAGCACGGAGCCCCACACGGGGCTCGATCTCATGACCCTGAGATCATGACCTGAGCCAAAATCAAGAGTCAGACACTTAACCGACTGAGCCACTCAGGTGCCCTTAGTTCTTTTCTTTTTAAAAGTAATTTTGAAATGTAATTTTATGTCTGTTGACTATAGTAATAAAGGAGTGGGGTCTCATTTTATATGTCTTTTTAATTTTATTTTTATTAATTTATTCTTACTGTTTTTTGTAAAAATATCAATTCCCCATGGCTTAGAGGGGGGTAAAAAAAAAACTGGTTCCAAATCTCAGGAGCTTTGAGAAGCAATGCACAGACCAAAATGTTGAGATTTGGGGTTGGGATGGGTCCTTGACTCTAGCCTTCCTAGTCCCCACAAAGTGATGAGAGTGTGGAGCCTGGCCCAGGGCTCAGGGCCTTCCTGGGCAGGGTCTGGTGAGCAGAAGGCAGCCTGGTCATTAGAAATGGTCTTTTCCCTGGGCGCAAAGCTTTCCCAGTTTGGCTTCCCAGGCATACCCCGAGCTTTATCATTTCCACCTTCTCCTTTTAATTTCAATAAAGGATTTTCAAGTTTAACTTTTTCTTCTTTTTCTTTGGTCAAAAAAAATTTTTTTTTTGTGAGAGTGCATGCCCCCCACATATTTCACATGGCCTGCATTTTTATGAATCCAAGAATAAATGTATTTTTGGCTAACAACTAGGAAGTATTTTTAGACTCCTAGGGCTGTATTTTTGTCTTTTGCAGAGCATAATGTGAAGCAGATGCGGTTGCATGCAACACTCTCATTCTGCACCCGGTTTCAGATGTTCTGCCAGCACACTGCACCCCCTGAGAAATACATTAACACTTTAATAAAAACTGATCTGATCTGAAGTAGCTCAACTTAGGGGGCTGCACTAGCCAAAGGACAAGGAGCTGAGATCTTGCCTATTTCTTCAAACTGCTTTGGGTTAGCTGCGTTTTGACCTTTGCTTTGCAGGGGAGAGGGCTTTTGCAGTGGAAATGTTCAGCAAGCAAGTCGAGGAGAGCACAGAGGGTGGTGGGAGTAGGGGTGAGGCCAGAAGAGAGTAGATGAGAACACCCCCAAACTAATCACTGTTTCCTGCTGCGACTCCCAGTTCCATGACAGAGCAAGACCATGTCCTAGCGGAACCTACATAACAGAAAGAACCCTACCAACCCATCCCACTCACAGAATCTTCCACTTATCAACAGATCTGAAAGCAACCTCTGCCGTCATCTACTTCAACATCCTTCTACAGTCACGCTCAAGGCCAACATTCGGGTCTAGCCTTGCTTGGTACCATTACCACCTATGAGTAGGTTTCATGAACGAAATCAATACCCAGAGAAGGTAAATCTCTTGTCCAAGACGACAGAGGTCAGAGGATAACACTCATTTCTGTACAGTCCAGCAGGCTTGCTGTCAGGACCAATACAGAACCCTTAGAATGTTCCTGGTGTGAATTCAGACTGGGGACACATTTTTATCCCTGCTAGCTGAGGATGAACCTTAAAATACGCCAGCGATGATGTATGGTGATTAACATAATTAAAAAAAAAAAATACGCCAGCGGCGTTTCACTTGCTCTGCAAACAGGAATTCTACACATTTTATATCGAGAGATCCCGGATCCCAGTAGATGAGAAAGGTTCATATGGCCAGAAGGGCTAAGCCCCTGTGAGCATTTTGAGTTATCTTATTTCACTGTAGAGAGTGAAGGCAAGGTGGTGGAGGGTTGGCCACGGTTAAAATACTTCAAGGCAGAAGGTTATTTCAACTCTGCTATGATAGGAGCTAGGTAGGCATATTTGCTCAATCCTAAGAAAATAAAGAGTAAAAGTTAAGACCAATATTAAAAAAAATCTGGCAGGTGTTCCAGATTTAAGTCCCTATTCGAATCAAAATTAAGGAAATATCTACAGCTTTCTATGGCTAGAAACCCAAGTCTTCTCTTCTCTGAAAAATCTTCTGAGGTTTGGGAATAGCACCAGGGAGAATAACTGGAATGTAATTGGGATGTTGGCCTGTCCATATCTGACCGGGAAGATCACCAGCCTGCAACAGTGGCCACGAGATTCACCTCACAGACAGGCGGCCTGAACCGTGAATGAACGCTGGGATGTAGCTCGAAGAGCTGGCCACTGTGGGAGGACATGATGGGGCAAGTGAAAAGCCTTTTCAGAGCCTTGTTTTCTTCACATGGAAGAGACAGTGATGATACTTCCCTCACAGAATCGTTCTTACTCGGCTGATTGACAGTATAGATGAATATTTAATAATAACGGTTAACATTTTCCTAACCCCTACTAAGTGCTAAGGCACGGTCCTGGGGTGGTTGGTTTGTTAGATTTTACTCTAACTTATGTCAGAAGCAACTTTGGGCAAATTATTTATCCTTTGTCCTTTTAGTCTTTCTTTATTCTTTATGGAGAACAAACCTCTGGAAATGAATAATTTTACCTACCTCACAAAGTCATTGTGAAGATTCAAGAAGTTAATCCATGGACATGCTCATTCAAGTGTATGACCTGGTACGTCCTTAGTGAATATGAGCTATTGGGACCCACTAGAGCATTCTGCCTGAGCCGAGCCACATGGAAAGGCCTGGTGTGGGTGCTCTGGTCTGTCACTAAACTAGGTGGATGTGTTTGTAATCTCCACACAAGGGTTCATGCAAGATCCAAAGAGCAGGTGACTTAACACTGATCCATGTTCGCATTGACCAGAGCCGGCTCTGATCTTGAGAGCAGGTTTGTCTCCACAGGGCACCCCTAGCCCGAACACCAAGCCCGGGCTCAGCGGCCCACAAAAATGCTCTGTGGGAGAGGTGCAGCTCCCCCCGCCTGCTTTTTCCTGCGTCTGCCCTGTGGAGGGGCACGGAGGGACCAGAGGTCTGCTGGCGGCCCTGGGGCTCGGCCTCTGAGCCTGAAAGGGAACACCAACCAAAGGAGGTGTATGAAGGGAGCCTGGGGCATGTCGCCGCACACAGGCTCACTTGGGGTGGGCAGAAGGAAGGGAACTGAAGAGACAGTAATTTTGTGAAGAAGTGAAGCTTCTATTAAAGGACACTCCTTGGTCATTCTTTTTAGTTCCTTGCCAGTTTATTTATTTAATTTTGGTTTAGTTTAGTGCCTTGCTAGTTTGTTTATTTATTTTTTTTAGTTCCTTGCCAGTTTAAAAAAGATGTGTGTGTATGGCGTACAGTATGAGTGTGTGTGTCTGTGTGTGTGTGTGTGTGTGCGTGAATATATGTGTACGTGTGTACGTATACAGTGCATATGGTCTACCCCAGAGGAAGCCGAGTGACAACTTCCATCAAACTAACTTTGCCGGGACCTTTCGCCACGGATTTTCTGAAAGGATCTGTATTTTAAATACTGTGGGTCAAAACATATTTTCTGAACTGGTCAACAGGATATGTGGTCTCAGTGTTTAATGTCATGTGTCATTAAGATTTCATCATTTTCCCAGCTTTCCCTAAAATACTCAAAAGTCCCCACACCCATCCTCTGTAATCACTCAGTTAAAGTTTATCAAAAAAGATATTTTTGCCCTCCCCAAAACATATTTCTTAAGGCCTTTTTATGCATCCCGCTTTGGTTCTGGCAGCGTTGTCCTTTTTTTTTTTTTTTCTTTTTGCCAGAGATTTCATGCAACTGATAAGAAAGCCAAAATGGCAGGATTGGGGGTGGGGGTGGGGTGGGGGGTAGTCCAAGGAGGAAGGGAGAGGTGGATTATTTTTCAAAAATAAAACATTTCTCCTTTTCCATTCTGAGATGTGAAGCTTAACTTAAAAGCTATCTCTGGTTTTGCAAGGCTGGTCCCTAGCAGGAGACAGTTAGGTGATTGTTCTCCCTGGATAATTTGTAACCATAAAATAACAAGCCTTAGAATTGTCTCCATTCTTTTGCTACTCAAAGTGTAGTCAGAGGGCCAGCAGCCTTAGCAACATCCGGAAGCTTGTTAGAAATGCAGAATCTCAGACTCTGACTCATCCCCATTGAAAAGAATCTACATTTCAACAGGATTCCCAGGTGACAGTAGCACAACATTGGAGAAGCTCTGGTCTAGAGAACATCCCACTTCACGGATGTGGAAAGCGAGGCCCAGGAAGGGTGTGACCTAGCGATCTTTTTAGAGGTAAGTGTGCCAAAAGGGCTTTATTTCCCTGTAATTGAACCTGGCTTTTGTGTCCCAACTTCTGCTCTATAGAAGAAATCGTATTCTTGCCCGGTCAGGGTAACTTGGCAGTTCTGGATTTTCTCAGTCTTATTTGTGTAAGCAGTCAATGCAAGATGGTCCCTCACTCTTTTACCCTGTCCTTCTACGCAGGGGTGGCCCAGTGCCCAGGGGTCTCATTTTCAGTTCTGGAATCGGAGGGGCAAGGCAGGATTGCAATGGACAGTTGTGCCATCTGCCCTTCCTAAGGTGCCTGGATCCAGAGGAAAAGTTCTTCACCTCTCCAAATTAGAGCCCTTCGTGGGGCAGCTTCAGTGTGAAAGAAGGACACGTGTTACTAATTCACACAAAGGCTCCGGAACAGACAGCCTAGCAGAGGTCCAGGGGCAGGGCTTGCTCCACAGAACAGCTCACTTGTGTGTCAGCTGAATAGCCTTGCAAGGACCGGATGACTAATCAGAGAAGCTGTGAGGCTTGTATAAAACTCAACTTGAGAGCATTTTTAAATCTTAGGGCTAGAGAATTTCTAGATATGAGAGAATGTTATTTCCTCTTTGGATTTTGCATTTCATTGCTTCTTAAGACACCCATGTCTTTTTTTAAGGGACTTCAATCAAGTGATAATCCTGAGTAAGAATGTCAATCTCTTTGGGCAGATAGAAGAATTAGGATATTTATAACTTGACCTTAAGAGGGTAGAGGTCATCTCCTTGAAGTAATGATGTTCACTACATAGCAACTATAAATAGAGCTAAATACATCCCACCAGGAGCTCATGCCGCTGGCCAGGTCATCTGGACCCTGGTTTGGTTTGAGGCGACCACACACAAGCTGAGAAAGTGAGCCCTAAATAGGGTTGGGGGTGAGAGAGCAGTTTCCTCAGTTGAACTGAGAAGATTTGGAATTACATATAAAACTGTTCAAGGACTCTCAGCAATAATGTTGATATTTTACATTAAGGTAATTGAAAATATTTTCTATTCCATGTGCTTATCATGTTTAAGGGAACTAGCCCTATTAGAATAATAGGTCAGCCTTATAACTCCAATTTGGGATGTATAATTAAGTATTGATTTCAACTTGTTATTTTTAAGTAAAAATCTTACTGTTCCATATACTCCTAGAACAGTTACGACCCAACTTTGACTCACCATACGGAAGTTTAAGTAATTCATATAAATCAAATCAATTTCTCTTGGGAAGTTAAAAACCTTGAAGTGGAAATAAAATGGAACTAAACATATTCAAATATAAACGTCACTGGAGATATTTGAATTTTTTGAATATTTGTAAATGAAACCAAATATTAAGCAAAGCAATTGTCCAATCAGGGTATCTTGGCAGGGACCCAAAAGCAATTGCCCAAATAATATTTGCAAGACTAGCAAACTTTATTTACAAGCTATACTTAAAAGCTATGGGTAGAACCAGGTTTTTAAATTTGTAAACTTAATAAATCAGATGTTAATTTAAAAATAACAGAGCAAACCTCTGAATAGTGTTGTCTCTGTAAAACTCCCAGTTAGGCACTAAAAACTCAGAATTATCAAGGAACTGGCCTCCATTGCTAAGGTTTTTGGTTCTACTGGGAGAGAGCCACACCCCCGGACTCCAGGAGACACTTCCTGAGAGAACTGTCTGTGCTCTATAAGTGGGGTGGGCAGGATTGCCTATGGCTGCCCTCGGCCCACATTCCTGATGCCTCATTCCGCCTTTCTAGTTCTACCACTCAGGTGGTCAGAGCTTCTCTATAGGACCAGCAGCAAGGCCCAGGTCCTCTCTGCCCTGGCATCCTCCTGTCCTGGGTCTCTTTCTCTCACTTCACTGCCTGAGCTTTACCTCAGAAGAGAGGAGGATTCTCACCACCTTTCTCAGGGAGTCACATGCATAGCTCCCTCTATACCTCTTCTCCCCTCCATGAAAAACTTCTCCCTCAGAAAGACAGAAATCTTGCTCTCTGTCTAGTCTCTTTCAATCTATTGTTTTATGCCTCATGCTCTTCCCTCAGGTTCTGGACAGACAGAGTTAATTTTCCAAAATGGTGGCACCAATATCTTTCATTTCACATGCTCGTCTTCTACATGATCTTCCTCCTCCTTCATCAACAGGTGGAGTCTAACTCTCCCCTCTTTGAATTTGGGTGAGTTAGGGATGTGTTTTTATAATAGAGTACAGTGACTTTGGATAATTTCTCAAGCTAAGTCATAAATGGTGATACAAATTTTGCCTTGTTCACAGAAGCCCACATGCACTTGAGGTCCTGAGCTGCCCTGTTAGAAGCCCGAGTTCCTGGAGCCAAGCCACATGGAAAGTTCAGTGTAGGTGCTCTGGTGTTCAAGTCTTCCTAACTGTATGTTTGCTAGGTCTGCCATGACAAAGTACCACAGATTGAGTGCCTTGAGCAAAAGAAATGTATTTTCTCACAGTTCTGGAGGCCAGAAACCTCCAGATATTGTCTGAGATCAAGGAGTCAACAGGGTTGATTTCTTCTGAGGGTCACAAGGGAAGCATATATTCTAGGCCTTGCTCTTTGGCTTATAGACGTCTATCTTCTCCCTAAGTCTTCACTCCATACATGTCTGTGTTCAAAATTCCCTCTTCCTATAAGGATACCAGTCCTATTGGATTAGGGCTCACCCTAGTGATCTCATTTTAACTTAATTACCTCTGTAAAGACCCTATCTCTAAATATGGTCGTATTCCGACATACTGAGGATAAGAACTTCAACATATGAATTTTGAAGAGGACACAATTCAGTCCATAACAGAGCCAATGAACATAATAAAATAATTATCATTTAATGCCATTAAATTTGGGATATTTTGTTATTCAGCAATAGTTGGGCCTTGGTATTTAAGGAAAATTTTGAATATTCAGATTCAGAAAGTGTCTGTCTTTTCAAGCACCCTTAGCACTCATGTTTGCTATGAGTTTAAAACATTCACTGAGAAACCCAATTGATTCTTTTGTTCTGCATTTACTCCCATTGACTCTATGGGACATCAGGAAAACATATACTAACAGAGAACTTATATTATCTCAAAAGAATGTCTGGCTACATATTTACACGTCAACGTTCATGGAGCTTCCACTATTAGACAGATATTACTAAGTGGTCAACAAAACGTAAGAGGTCTCTGCTCTAGCAGACTTACTTTCCAGTGGGAAAGATAGACAAAATTAATGACTAAATGAGTATAAAAGGGCTGAGGAGTGGTACGTGGTGTTATGGGAGCATGTTATAGGGGTTTGACCTTGTCTAGTGATTAGGGAAGACTGACACTATGGTGGGAAGGAAAATGGCCCAAATGCAGGATGGAAATAAGGCCATTACAATTGGAGCCCAGAAAGAACCCATTCTTCAGGGAAGATGGGCAAGACTCAAACCATTGTAGGAACTTGCAGGCCATCCAAAGCAGCAGGGGAGGGAAGAGAGGTGGTGGTAATGTGATCAGGGTACACTGTATGCATTTGGAGTCACTCTTGTAGACTATGGAGAATGGATTGGAGAAAGGGAAAGTGGGATGGGCAAATCAGTTAAAGCCTTTACTCAAGATAAGAAATGAAATAGTCACAGTAAGAGATTATGTATTTTCCTCTCAGGTGGCAGTAGTGATGGGAAAAAAAATGGACAGATTAAAAAATATAAATCTGGGAAGCAAAAAATATAAATAAAAAAATAAAATGATATAAAAATTTAAATACAAATAATAAATAAATATATATAAATAAATATAAATATATATAAAATAAATAAGACTTCGTGAAGGATCAGCTCTGGTTGGTATAGGAAAGGGAGCTAGTCAAGAATGACTTTTGCCTTTCTGCTTTCTTATGTGGGTGGATGGTGGTGCCATTTGATAAGATACAGGCTTCTGGACCAGGTTTTGGGAGGAGGATCATCAGCTTAGTCCAGAACTAGACTGCCCCACAGGTAGCTCCTAGGCCACGTGTGGCTATTTAAATTAAACTTAATTTAATTTAAAGAGAATTAGAACTTCGGCTCCTCCATTGCAAGTGCCACATCTCAAGAGTTCCATAGTCACGTGTGGCTATTGACGACCATAATGGACCATGCAGAGATAGAATAGTTCCTTCATCATAGAAAGTTCTAGTGGACCCCACTGGTCCAGAGAGATTGAGTTTGAGATGCTTTTGGGACATCCAGAGGAGCTGTCAAGGCAGCTAGCTGATTATATTACTTTGGAGCTCAGAAGAGAATGGTAGCTAGAAACCTAAATTCCACCCACACCTTTTATCAAATATTCACTAAGACCTTAGTATGTTTTATTCAATGCTCTGTCCTAGTGCCTAGAATAATACCTGCCACAAAGTCCAGCAGAGCTTCTCACTAGTAAGGGTGAATAGATAACAAACAAATATAGAATTTCCTGGGTGGTACCATGTGCAAAGAAGAAAATTAAAGCAGAGTAAGTGGGTAAAAGGGTGAGGAGGGGTGTGGAGCTCTTTTAGTTCCAGTGGCCAGGGGAGTTCTCTCTGATAAGGTGACATTTGAACAGAGACTTAGAAGTGAGATATGCTCAAGGCATAAAGAGGCAGGAGGGTGCTTGTGGTTCATGTGCCTACGGGTGGTATTTGAAGCCTTGGGCATGAGCGGGATGTCCTAGGAGAGAACCTACTGGGTGGGTAAGAAAGGCCAAAACTGCAGAGAAGACAGAAGAGGCAGGGGGGAGACAGAAGAAACTTGGGACATAGAAGCCAAGGATGGAGAATATTCTGAGAGGCAAGGTGTGGCAACCACCTCTGATGGTCTACCGTAGACTAAAAAGATCCCAGGTCGGCTGGCTGACACAGAGCCATTGGTGGTTTTGGCCACTGTTGCTTTGTTGGAGTGTGTGTGTATGATGTGTGTGTGTGTGTGTGTGTGTGTGTGTGTGTGACTCCAGACTGGAACAGGTGGAGGAATGTGTGGTAGGTGAGGAAAGGCCGAACTGAGTCTAGACAATTTTGGAAGAAGCAGAGACATGAACATAGGGAAGAGGGACAGGAGCTCCTGGGACTCCAAGCAGAGTGTCCGGACCAGATACAAGCTGTGTCCTTCACCTTCTATCACCACGCAGCATCTGTTTCAAGTTAGAACACGAATCAGTAGGGCCAAGGGGGGGTGGGTGCTGTGTCCTGCTAAGTTAGAAAACAAAAGCAGTAATGGAAAATGTTGAAATGTTGCCCAGAGGGCAGAGGAAGCAAGGACTAGGGGTCAGCTGAGATGCTGGACATTTTTGGATTCTTTGTCATTCATTCAACAGCTCACTGGCAGAGAGTATCTAAGTGCATCCTAGAACAAACAAAAGTAGTGGTGGTACTTCCTGAGCCTCACTATGTGCCCGGCTCTGTTCTCGGCCCTGTGGGGCGGATGCTGTCATGCATCCTTTTTACAGACCAGAAGACTTGGGTGCAGAGAGGTTAGCAGCTCGCCCAAGTTCCCACAGCACAGAAGCTGGGAAGCTGGGCTTCGAACCCCATTGAGAACAAGGTGCTACGAGGACACATCAAGGGACAGCTACCATCCATTCACATGCTCAGCAAGCACTCATTAAGCACCTACTGTAGCTGAGTGCCGGGAAAGCAAGGATAAATGGAGCATGGTTCCTGCCCTCCTGTGGCTTAGGGTTTGGGGAAAAGGACCTCAAGCAGGCGCCACGCTCCAGGGTGATAAATGTTGTGGAGGGGAGCACACAGCATGGGAGTGCCCCAGCCGGCTCTCAGTGATCAGGGAAGGCTTCTCCAGGGACAAGGACGATAAACTGAACTTAGGAAGTGGCCACAGTCGGCTTACTAGCGGGGCTGTGTAAAGGGAAAGTAACAAGAGCCCCACCCGGGCCGACAGAGCAACGTGGGCTACGGCTGGAGGGGAGGGGGAGCGAACAGTCCAGAGCTCAGATGCCCCAGAAGGAGATTAGGCATTTGCAATTCCGGCCCAGCTAGTGGCTGGGAGGCACTGAGGGTGACAGGTGGTCCGGTTATTAGGCGGAGGATTTGCCGCACCGGAGGAAGTGAATGAGTCTAAAGACAGACATTGACCTGCTTCACGGTGACAAAGATTCGCTCCTTGGCCAAACTCTAGGTAGGCTCCTATGAGCCCTCTTCTCAAGTGGGTCTCAGCCTTGGCCTCTAAAGACTTGAACAGACACTAACTCAGTTTCTAACAGCTCAAGTCCACATCCCTGGGATGACCTCAGTCCCCTTCAAGTGCTCGCCAAAGAGAAAACTCAAGGCTGACAGGAGCATTGACCATTTGTTCCAGCCGAAACCTGACCACCCTGTCTCGGAGCGTTTCCTCAGAAGGGCTCGCCCTTGTAAATCCTCCCACTGTCCCTTTGAGGTAGACATGTATCTCAAACAACTCAGGAGTATCTTCTCAAGGGCCTAAAAGGCTTTCCTTGAAGTGTGATCATCAGGATGGATACGGCCCCTGCCTCCCAGTCTCGGTGGGAGGGCAGACTCCTAACTTTGATCACTGCAAGCTAACAGACCAGCTGACCTAATCCCATTTACACTGACCAACCCTTTGTAAGTTTTCAGTTCCCTTCAGCCCGCCTCACCCCTCCCTATCCCCCATTCTCTCCCTAAAAAGCCCAGTCACCTCTGTATACATCAAGTCAAGCTGAGGTCACACTAGACTCTCTTCCCTCCTGCAGGAGTGAGTGCTCGTTAAAATCTGTCCTCATCACTTTAACTAGTGTCTGGTTTTGTTTATCTCTGACAACAGTTCAGCTTGAAACCAGATAAGAAGCTACCAAACTCACTGGGCAGAATAACTTTAACCTGTGTTTGGCCACAAACACACAAACCGTGAGGCCTGATGCACAGAGGCCCATGCAGCCTGGACCCTTCACAAAGCTCTTTCCACCTCCTTGGCCTGACATGGCCAGTTATACCTCTCTGCAGAACAAGAAACTGCTGACTCACTGAAAACAGAGCGCGTTTATAAACAGGAAGCGGAGTGTGTGACCACAGACATTCAGCATCTGATAGCAATTGCTGAATGTGGCAAAAAAAAAAAAAAAAAAAGTTTGAATTAAAAAAAAAAAATCTGTGCCACTAAATTAGAACCCTCTAGCTCGTGGAAATACAATCCTGCTATTGATCATTTATTAAATACTTAAATAAGGGTAGTTCTTATTTGGTCAGACCAAGCTGGTGAGTCAGGCAGACTGCAAATATTGATTGAATCCCTTGGAGCGTGTGGTTTCTCCTTTTTTCTTTCTCCTCCCTCCCCAGGCAGAGCAGAAAGGCTCCTTGGTGAGTTTCATGGCCGTACAGAAGGCTTCTGTGTTCCCTTTGTGTTCTGGCGGTCCGCCTTGTCCGCACAGGGGCTCTGTGCTATGGCAAGCACGGTCTCCACCAGCACAAACACTGGCAGCTTCCAAGCCGCTGTGCAGGGACACCTACGACCCGCTGCGTGGCTGGTGCTGGTTGCCATGCAGACTTGCTGGGATCAAGCAGAGCAAAGAGTGTCAGAGGACCTGCGCTCCCCCTGCTCTCAACAGCAACGGGGCCTTTTATTTCCCTCGTGTTCCCCGGTGGTGGTTGCTGGGTTGGGGTGGGGGTGGGTGCTGGTTTCAAGCATACTGACCCAAGAAGGTGGGATTCCGTGGCCAAGGAAAGAACCAGTAACTACCCCTAAAAGATTTTCTGGGAACCAGCCCCACTGCCACATCTGTCATCAGGGCCAAGGTGCCCGAGCAAAGTTTGGCATCTCTCTGCTCCTCGTCTGTGAAGTCAGGTTGTGGATAATAGCAGCACAGTGCCTGGTACATAGAAAGTTCTGCATAGGGAGTAGCTAGGGGCTTTATGTGCATGGTTTTGTTTAACGGGACCAGTCACCTTAGGAGATAAGCATTGGCAGCCCTGTTGCATAAATTCGTAACACCCGAGTGAATCAGTGAATGGCCAGTTGGGGATTATGGCCCCGGGGGGCCTGGTTTCAGAGCCCAGCCATTTGCCTTACTTGTCGCTGAAGTTTTATGTCCCTTACTTTATATTTGTACTGTACTTACAAGTCCTGATCTTCAACTTTGCCCTACAAAGAACCCTCATCTGGTAGTTCGTCAGCTTCCCACAGACCACTTCCCACTTGCTCTTCTATCATTTGCAAAGAAGACGCTGTGTTGAAACTCACAAGTAGCAGGGGTTGTGTCACTCAGACAACGTGTTAATATTGACAATAATAACTAGCTTGTATAGGGTATTCCTTGTGTGCTAAGTGGGATGTGATATTAGCTCCATTCTACAGGTAAGGAATGTCGGTGCTCAGAGAAGCTAACTTGGATTTCCGTGCAAGCAGGGCGACTCCAGATCCCCAGCTCTCAGCCATTTCGCTGCACTAGGAATGAGCCCTGCTTAGAACACCGGGGTTTAGGTTCTATAAAGGAGCAGCCTGCTGCTTCTGCTGTTGTATTAAAGCCTGAAGAAAGGACTCCTTGAGCCATGATAGCTACCACCGCGAAGGCTGGATTGCCAAAAGCAGAGCCCAACACAGATCCCTGTACAAGTGATTATAAAGGAAGTGTGTCTGTGGGGAGTCCATGCAATGTAGGGGAAACGGGACAGGAAGCAAAGGTGAGTCAGTGGAAGTCCTGAGGGGAACAGGTGCAGGACTGCTATGGGTCGTGTGTGGGGGGAGAACCTCAGGGGCTGCGGCATCTACTTGTTATCAGGATTTAGCTCTGCTGAATCACAGCAAACCCCATCTCCCAGAAACAACAAGAGTGTCTCTCTCCTGGGGCACCTGGGTGGCTCAGTTGGTTAAGCGTCTGACCCTTGATTTCGGCTCTGGTCATGACCTCAGGGTCGTGATCTCAGGGTCGTGGATCGAGCCCCATGTTGGGCTCCAGGCTCAGCAGGGAGTCTGCTTGAGATTCTCTCTCTTCCCTCTCCCTCTGCTCCTCCCCGCCAGGGCACACACACTCTCTCAACTAAATCTTAAAAAACAAAAAAATCCCTCTTTCCTGTAAACAAAGACTCAAGATAAGCAGTCTGAGACCACAAGTTGCTCTAGCAGAGGCTGGCAAACCAGGCTTTGCATGAAAACTGACCTGCTGCCCATTTTGTAAGCCCGTGAGCTAAGAATTGCTTTATATTTTTTAATGGTTGAAAATAAATCAAAAGAAGTATAAGATTTCATGACATATGAAAATGATAAGAGATTCCACTTCATTGTCCGTAAACAAAAGTTTATTGGAATACATATTGGAACGTATTGGAACTCATTCATTGCATATTATCTGTGGTTATTTCCCCTCTAACATGACATTGTTGACTAGTTGGGACAGAGACCATATAGTCTGCCAAGCTAGAGATATTTATCATCTTTCCCTTTACAGAAACATTTTGCTGACCCCTGTTCTACAGTATTAGGGAACCAGAATTCTTCTGTTTTGTTGCTCTGCCATCCTCAGCATGTGCTATCGCCTCATGGCCTAAGATGGTTACTTAAGCTCCAGCCACTGTGTCTGCATTCCAGCCAGTGCAAAAGAGAACAAAGAAGAATTCACTTCCCCACTTGAAGAAAACTTCTGAGAAAATTTGTCTTCTACTTTAGTAGAAGTTAGTCTCCTCACCATACCTAGCTACACAACCTTATTCCAAGAGGCTATGAGCCCAGTAAAAAATGTGGGATCCATTATTAAAGAAAAAAGAGGAAAATGAATGTCAGGGACAATTGACAGTTTCTGCCTCACCTTAAGACGGTTTTGAAACAAGGAAATTTGAATGAGTGGTATATAATTCTACAAGGCACAAGGAAAACTAAATTGCTCTTTTTACATTTAAATAATATTTCTTCTCTCCAGTCTAAATTTCAGCTATCTTAGTCCTTACCAGAGCACAGCAAATTAATTATATTTCTTATTATAAATTACAATATCACAGTAGGCCAATGAGTAAATAAACTGATTTATGAATGAAAGGTAAAATGAAGAAACTAGATCTATATATACCAATATGAATAAATGTCAAAGCATGTTGATAAGAACAGTAAGTTACAAAAAGAAATGTACCGTATGGTTTCTAATGTCTATATAAGTATTTAATGCATACAAAATATAGTATATATCATTTATGGATATATCTATATAATAAAAATTTAAACATATGTAAGTGGTCAGGATCACGGTTGCCCCTAGGGAGAGAGGTAAGGAGGGAACGAGGGTGCTCTGGTCTGCACTTTAAGTTTTCTTTCTTAAAAAGAGAGATAATTGATTCTGAAGCAAATAAAGCAAAATGTTCACATCTGTTAATATGGGAGGTCAGTCCATGAGTATCTGCTAGTATTTTCAGGGCTTGGCTGTACATTTGAAATGTCATCATTTAACATTTAAAAATTTTTTTAAAAAAATAAGGCAATATCATCGTTCTTGTGCACAGGAAAAAGATTTTCATTTAATTACACGTTTTAAGTTCATTCAGAGTGTGTAAATACCGCAGATATTACATTACTGATTTTATTATAATACAGTGTATCGAATACCTCCTTTCATGTGTATTTCTAAAACTATCCTCGGGCGCCTGGGTGGCTCAGTCGTTAAGCGTCTGCCTTCGGCTCAGGTCATGATCCCAGGGTCCTGGGATCGAGCCCCGCATCGGGCTCCCTGCTCGGCGGGAAGCCTGCTTCTCCCCCTCCCACTCCCCCTGCTTGTGTTCCTGCTCTCACTCTCTCTCTCTGTCAAATAAATAAATAAAAATCTTAAAAAAAATAAATAAATAAAACTATCCTCAACACATTTCCCCATAATTCTTTTCCGTGAACAGTCACAAATGCCTTATTTAACTGCCGACTTTGTATTTTTGTTAAGTGTGCTCACTACTGGGCTTCTATTTTTCTAAGTTACGGCTTACAGGGGCTGACAAGGCCAATTGACTCCGTTTCCTTGTTCCAGAAGCTGCAGCTGGGCCAGCCCATGGGGAGTCCCTGCGGAGTCAGTCAAATGTCTCAACAGTCACAAGAATGCTTGCGTGCAGACGGGGCAACCGCAGGCTCCAGGCCATCACACAGAGTCCTGGTCATTCTACCTTTTTCCAAAGAAGGGAGTAAGGCTGGAACAACCCCAACAATGCTTCCAACATTCCTAATTTTATCTCTAGTTTTGAAAGGACTTCTTGTTGGACTTAAGGGTGGGGGTGAGAGGTAATGGGTTAGAGCAATGACCCGCCAGATACAGGCGAGGAGCTTCTTTGTCCACCTGGGTAAATGTGTCTCAGTCATCTCTATAGTGGTGTCAGACCTACAATTAAGATTTTGTGCTGCCCGGCCCTGGGAAACTGGGAAGTCCTCGAATGGCCTAACTGCATCTCCTTACCCACTCCGGTCCCTCCGATAAGGTCCCCTAGCCAAACAACCCACCTTATCATGTGGACGTGGCACAGTGCCTGTTTAGCCCTGAGTAGCAGGCTTCAGTTCCCTGCCAGCTACAGAAATATTCAAATCAAACAATCACGTCCTCCTGGAGAAACCAGGAGTCCCTCCAACCTCTTGTTACTATAAAGCCTGCCCCCGCATAGCCCCGGCTTGTTCACTCTGTTCCCGATGACAACCCCTGTCCAGCTGTGGTGGCACAGTATCTTCTTTCCTTGGACAACAGGCTGCCATCATTCTCCAGCAGTGGGGGTCATATGCGTGGCCAGCCCCCTAACCCTAGTGTAGAATCCCTCCCTCGTGAACAAGCTGAAGAGCAAACAATCGAAACATCTACGATTTTCAATTTTTTTCTTCTTTAGACCAATCATTATGACTGCATGAGAGAATTCTCATATCTTTTCTTTCCAACGAATTTTCCTTGGTCAGGAGGATGGAGGTGGCGGGAGAATGCATGCAAAATGTGCTTCATAATCTCTTTCTAGTTGAAAATTAAGAGATTTCTGCTTTGATGGAAAAGTGAGTGCAGAGAGTGGCTGACGAAGGGTAGAAAAACCTCAGTCGGAGGGTTCCCTGAAGATCATTCACCTAGAAAGTTTAGAAAGTGAATAATGATCACAAGAAAATGTTTCATCACACGATAAAGAGTTGCACCACAGCAGCTAATTCTTTAGAACCGGCCTAATAGAGAAATGATGACGAACTGTCTCATCATGAACGTTACTGTGGCAGAACATCACTGACAAGATGCTGCTGTAATTTTCTGCTCTGTGGTACGTATTTGGCCACAGTGACCTCACAGAACTTCATACCACACAATACGGCAATCACCTTCAATTGTTACCTTTATGTGATTTTTTTTTTTACATGGGCAATCATAAAAACAATTGAGTTGGAATATTTATGTTGTTTGGATGTTTCTGGTGTTTAGAATCCTCGATATATATTTCTTTGAGTTCTTTTAGAAACGTCTTTGGTGGCCTTGGAAAATTGCAATTTATGCTTCAAAAGTTCTTTCATGTTTATTTAACTTACTCTCACATCACAGGTGAGTCTGGACTGATGATGTATTCACCCAAAAAATAGAGATAGTGAAACCTCGAGAAGTTAAGCCCCAAGATTACCTGTCAGATATACAGATTTTTGTCTCAAAAAAGCTTTCTGATTCTTAAATCCAATGTTCTTTCTACACTCAGATTCTTTTAAATGTCACTTCTTTATATTTCAATTCCTCATAAGTTGATTAGACTAGCAAATATCTGAGGAAAATAGAATGTTGGTGCTTAAAGTAACTTTAGAGCTTATCTCAAGTGTCAAACATATATAAAGTAAGGAAGGCATCAGGTTCTTGGGATAGTGGCTGTGATTGAGGAATATTCATGAAAGCATATGGTTGATTTCAAATGTTCTACCTGGTCCACTCACATATGATTAAGAATGTTCTGGAACTATACCCTATTGTACCCAAGAAGCTTAAAATACTTTCCAAACTAAAGCTCTAATTTGCAAGGTGTTAATTAAACAAGAACCAGAAACTGAAAAGCCTTTGTGGTTAGAAAGTTAGTAGACTTTGTCCCTATATTAAAGATAAAAAAAATTAAAATAGGGTGGAGTTTTAGAAGCTGCTTAGTCTAGTCCAACTGGCCAAAGGGGCTTCATCCCTGTCCATGTAGTAGCTGGACACAGTATCTCTGTGGGACTCTTTCCCATATGTCCTTCTCGGGGTACAAAGGGACACAAGTTGTCCCTGGCTATTCTCCCAAGACTAGAATGATAATCCTTAACAACACTGCATAGCACTTTCATTCACAGCTCTTAGGAAATTATAATATCAGTTTTTCATTTAGACTTGTTGATGGCCCTCAGCTGCTCAGTAGGACAAGCTTAGAGGATGAGAAAGAAGGCTAACTTCTTTTTCCTTTTGGTATTTTACATTCTTTGGTCAGTATAATAAAGTCAAGTTTTCGGTCTTATAATTCCATGCTAAGGCTTGGCATGGTGACTTTTGTATTGAAGTGATTACAATGTATTCTATAAAGACTTACATTTCTGATTAATACAGAGTAATAGCAACTAGATTTTACCCTCCTACCTGAGACAACTGAAAAAAAAATCTGTGAAGTAATAGTGCTCAAGACATTGGATGTCAGGCAACGAAGGATCACTGAGATATGGGAAAGAAATGAGATGAACTAGATGATTGCCCAGAAATTTTTCTACGATATGGGAAATTTTTCCATCAGCACAGGGAGAAAGAACCCAGGCAGAGCCCAACTGTTTTCCCAAGTTGACGAGACAGAGCTCAGAATCCAGGGAAAGAGAGATGGCTAGAGTTTACAATGTGGAGTACCAGCAAGAAGAGAGCTGCACAGAGTAGAAACCCCAGAGAGTTGAAGAGAGAGGGTCCTCCGTAGATATGCAGTTGAGTGTCAACCAGTGCGTGCACATGAGGAAACTACCCAGGACCAGGGAAAGAATCACCTGAAAGGATTAGAGGAATAGTCCTCAGACTTCACACAGGCCTGAGAAAAGTGCCTGTTCCATAAAACCCTAGTGGAAAAACTGACAATTCAGACAGAATTAGAGAACTATGAAGGATGTTGCCTCAGTAGTGGGGAAAAATTGACCTCAGGCTAAAGGCATCTTCAGTCCAGCCCAGCACAACTTCAAAGCAACACTTGAAGGATCACATTGTTTCCAAGTAATTTAACTGCATCCGGGATAAAGCTCAACAATATTTACAGGAATCAAAAATACCCAGCAGCCAATGTGGTCAAATTCACAACTTTTGACATTCAATCAGAAGTTATCAGGCAGACAAAGAAACAGGAAAATATGACCCATAATGAGGAGAAAAATCAATCAACCAAAATCCCAGAAATGACACAGGTGATAGAATTAATCAACAAAGACATTCGAACAGTTATGATGGTATTCCATATAGTCAAGAAACTGGAAGAAAGATTAAATATGTTAAGTAGAGATATAGAAGATATAAAAAGAAGACCCAAGTTGAAGATCTAGAGATGAAAATTACCACATCTTAGACAACAAGTACATGGGATGGGATTACTAGCAGAATTAACATTGCAGAAGACATTGAAGAAGATTAATGGACTTGAAGATACAGCAGAGGGAGAGAGAGGAAAGATGACTGAACAAAATAAACAGAGAATCATTGAACTATGGGACAAATTCAAGAAACCAAATACATGTGTATTTTTTAGCTTCACCTCAAATGAGTGGTGATGAAGCTAAAAATTATTTGAAGAAGTAATGGTCAATACTTCTCCATAATTGATGAAAACTATAAGCACATATATCCAGAACTCTCAACGGATCTCAAGCACAAGAAACATGAAGAAATCTACGCCTAGCACAGCACAATCAAATTGTTTCAATCAACTGATAGAAAATCACAAAAGCAGCCAGAGAAAAAGAGGAACAAAGATAAGAATACTATCAGATTTCTCTTTGGAAACATTGTAAGCTAGAAGACAGTGGAGCAAAATCTTTAGAGTACTGAAGAAAAAAAAAAATACTATTAACCTATAATTTTTTTATCCAGGGAAAATATCTTTCAAAAATGAAGGCAAAATAAAGACTTTTTTAGAAACATAAAACTGAAAGAACTTATCACCGGCAGATCTATACTATAAGGAATTTGAAATGAAGTCCTTATGACATCAGATAGAAGCATAGATCTACATAAAGGGATGAAGAGCACCAGAAATTATCGTTACATGGGTAAATATAAAAACTATTTTTTTGTTATTTAAATTAAAAAAAAAAATCCACTTTCTAAAGCAAAAGTAACAATGTATTGTTAACAATGTATTGTATTTATTTTTGCTTTAAATAATAATGATGCACTGTGGGGTTTATAACATATATAGCACATGACATGACATGTCAATAAAATAAAACATGACAATCATAGCACAAAGGCTAGGAGAGGAGAAACAGAAGTATAATTTTGTTATATTCTTATTATGGTGAATAAGTATAATGTCTCTTGAAGGGATACTGTAAAAAGTTAAAATGTATAATGAAAATGTATAATAAAAACCCTAAAGTAACCATAGCAAAGAATTATACCTAATAAGCCAACAGATAGATAAAATTATTAAAAACATTCAATCCAAAAAAGGAATAAAACGAGTATAAAATGAACAAAGAATAGATGAAACAAAAAGAAAACAAATAGCATGATTGTAGATTTTAACTCAACCGTATCACTAACTACATTAATTATAAATCATCTAAACACGCCGCTTAAAAGATAGAGAATGTTACATTGAATTATAAAGCAAGATTCAACTATATACTGCCCACAAGAAAACCCACTTTAAATATAAAAATAAGAAGTGGTTAGAAGTGAAAGGATTGAAAAGTATATACCATATAACACAATTCCACAGAAAGCTATAAGACTGACTATATCAAAGTAGCAAAGAACATTGCCAGGGATAAAGAAAGCTAATGATAAAGGAGTCAATTTATCAAGATGATGTAACAATCTTAAATATTAATTGCATCATATAGTAGAGCTTCAAAATGAATGCAGCTAATCCAGGCTACACAAGAAGAATCTTGGCAAGAAATTTAAGAGCCAGGTGAAAGTCCTGAGCAAATGATTAGTCAGATTTTCATGCCAAATGATGAGTTCCCCAGCCCCATATTAAAATTCTCAGTGTGTGGTTTTTCCTTAGTATCCTATACAGAGCTTTATTATAACATTTGTTACGTTGTACCCTAATTAGTTGTTCAGAGTAATTCATGGATTTGTCTTTGCCACCGTATGGTGAGCTCCTTAATGTAGAGACTCATGCCTTACTTAATTTTGCATTTCTTGAACATGGCAGGATGTCAGACACATACAGCTAAATAAATATTTGCAAAATCAGACCATAATAACATTCACTTATTCAGGCAAGCCTTTTCAACTATAACAACTCCCTTAAGACTAATATCAACTCTCTACCATAGGTAGGGTATGCATGCTCCTCATTTTACAGATGAGGATGATGAGATAGAATAAGTAATTGTCCAAATTTTATTTAAATATTGAGCTGTTTAGTCATTCCATTTTCTGCACTGAATTTTAATCATACTTTGGAGATGATTCAGTTTCAAAATATTAAGTTACTTGATGAAGCAGATGGTGCTTCTTATATATAACTCTGTTCTTCCATTTTTAGGTGTGTGAAGTCTGAATATGTCTCTAGGTAAATTTCTGGAAGTGCAGATTTTAGAGTCACAAAATAGGGAGGCACACATGGTATAAATTTTTGGTTCTTGAGTTTGTAAGTATCTAACATTTTTTTCTCATTTTTCCATGTCACCACATTTTTGAGTCTCGTGTTGATCTATGCTATGAACTGAATATTTGTGTTCCCTTAAAATTCATATGTTAAAGCTCTAATCCCCAGTGTGATGGTATTTAGAGATGGCCCCCTTAGGACGTAATCAAGATTAGAGGTCATAAGGGGAGGTCTCTGGTCTGTGGGATGATCCCCTTACAAGAGGACACACCAAAGAATTTGCTCTCTCCCTCCTCACCATTTGAGGATACAGTGAGAAGGTGATTATCTGCAAAAGAGGAAGACAGGTCTCGCCAGAATAGGACCGTGTTGCTCTCTTGATTTCAGAATTTCAGCCTCCTTAACTATGAGAAAATAAATTTCTGTTGTTTAAGCACCCAGTTGATGCTATTTTGTTATAGCTTCCCAAGCTAACCAATACGCTGTAAATAATAGATGCTTAAAACCCCTGAATTATGAATGATTCTACATTCCTACTATCAAATGTAATGATTTGAGTATTATAATAGCATCTATAAAAATGTAATCCACCATATTGGGCCTAAGCACTATAAACACACATAAACCATATAATTTTTTTCCTCCCAAATGACCATGTATATTGTTCTTCTCGAAGATGTCATTCTAAGAGATAATAGCTCATTTTGCTACACCTGATAACTAATGTGGGGCTTGCTTAAACATTGAGGTTCTCTTATGGCCAAGAGTTAGGAAAACCATGCCCTTAATCTGTGATCCTATATTCTACTTTGAAAGCAGGAATATACCAATGTGCCTTATAAATTTCAATTTATGACCGAATACTCTCTAGATTTACTTAGATTCTCAACTTACTGTTGCCTGCCAGCCACCACTGAAATTTGTGATGGTGATGAAAAAGGCATGGCCCGGGAAGCGCCGCTCTGGCCCCAAAGCCAGTGGGGGCTGTCTGTCGTGCTTTGATTTGTCATTCCTCAAGGCTCTTCAAGTCAAAAGGTGCTGAGTTGCTGGAGAGGAAGTTTTCTTCATCTTCATTCAGTAAGAGGCAGGACCTGGGCCTTATTTGGAAATACTTTCCTGAAGAAAAGCAGAGTTTTTTTGTCAATACAATAATAGTCTCATAAGTCAGATAGATATGTCAAGTCCAGGGATTGTGGACATTTTGCATTTTGGTTCTGACCAGAAAAAAACTAGTAATGGGAACAAAGACTAGAGACTGGAAGTAGGCTAACCCTAGAAAGAACAGTGAAATAGCTCTCCTACCCTCTGCCATACCCCTTCCTGCTCCCCAGGCATTCCCTCTGCTCACCCCCAGGAGCCCCAAACCTATACAGTGACTGATCACTAATGACCCATAGTCCTGACCACCTTCCCTCTTCAAAACCAATTAGTTTTGGGTCCCATCCCTTTAGAAAGTTGTTCTCTATCTTCACAGCTACTCAATTGTCCTCAGAGTAAACACATAAACCAGGATCACAAAATGGAACCCAGAGAGATATTTGAGACCAACTGACATGTTTGGTTTCACACTTGTATTGTGACTAACCCCATTCATGCTTTGAAAATACCTTTACACTTATTGTCCTATTCTCAGCTTGCTCTGAGCAATTGCCACCAGGCATCTATGACAAATGGGAATTGTGATTGTTGAAGCTAATCTCTGCTAATAGGTAAAATAATGAATAAACTTCACTGAAATATTTAAACTTTTGCTAAAGGTTCCCAAGAAGCCATGCTAATTGGAAAGTGCCCATGGAATAATGCTAAGAAATTTCAGCAAGAGGGAGACACTCAGACCTGATGCAGGAGCATGGAAGAAATAGTTCTGGCCTAATAATGTTCAAGTTTATGAACGTACTTTTATGGATGACCGGTTGAATTTAGGTGGCTTTATTTGATCAATTCTAGAATTCAATTAAGTTTCACAGAATGAAGATATAAGCTAGTAGCTATGTTTTAAATTAATAAAGCCGTGAATTATTGCTTGGATTACACATACCAGGAGGGACTAATGAATGTCTTATCTGGATAAAGCAATATAAGAGGAAAGGTGAAAGGGTAGGGGTCGGATGAGGTCTACCCCGGCTCAGTGTTTGAAGAGTCTTTCATTCTACAGAAGGTTTTCAGAGTGTTTAAAGACAGAAATACACTTCTTCTTCTTCCTTCCTCTTTCTCCTCCTCTTCTTCTTTTTTAAATTTGTCTGTGGTTTTGGACAACCTACATTTGTAAGAACTGTTAAAAACATTATGTAGAAAAAGAAACCAAACCCAGATTGGCTAATGTTTAAAGGAATTTTCAGCTATATTTTCCTGCTCCTATATTGTTACTGACTTGGCAGACCCATGGAGCTCATGTTCCTCATCCCTTCATGTTCCTATTCCCATGTTCTCTCACAGACAAAGATTTTGGAAAGACAAGCCTTGGCAGGTGTCTGCTCTGCACACAAATGAGGCAGGTGACCCAGTTTGAAGTTTGTGACAAATGCCTCCCAGCAATACCCCTGGTATTAGGTTATCATCAAAAACAAAACAAAACAAACAAAAAGACCTCTAACTCAATATTTTTTTCATTAGGTTGAAACTCTGATCATCACGAAGCAGATGGCTTAAAGCAATAGAGTAGGAGTGGGATTATTTTATAGCATGATTTAAATTACTGATAAGCGAAGTCCTACGTCATGGAAGTCTGCAGAGCATCACCATCCACTTGTTTGGGCTCTGATCAATTAACATGCCACAATGGTCTTAAAAAGAAAAAAAACAAAACAAAACCCACAGCAGATGTTGGAAATCAGAAGGAATAACATTTAGACGTGAGGACTGACAGTGCGTATATGAAATGAAAATAGACCCGAGAGGTTTCAGCTCAAGGCCTGACTCCATTTATGACTCGTTTCCTCCCTGTGAACCTTGACTAAGACACTTAACTTCTCCAAGCCTCAGTTTCTTCATCTACAAAAGGAAAATAATATTGTAACTACTTCATTGGGTTACTGTGAAGATTGCACAATGTTATATACTTCGATTTAAAAAAAAAAAAAAAAAACACAGCTCGTTTGTTGTCATAATGTCAGAATAAATAATAAATAAATAAATCTTTTTAAAAAAAGCAAGAGTGGGGTGCCTGGGTGGCTCAGTTGGTTAAGCGACTGCCTTCGGCTCAGGTCATGATCCCGGAGTCCCGGGATCGAGTCCCGCATTGGGCTCCCTGCTCGGCGGGGAGTCTGCTTCTCCCTCTGATCCTCCCCCCTCTCATGCTCTCTGTCTCCCATTCTCTCTCTCAGATAAATAAATAAAATCTTTAAAAAAAAATAAAATAAATAAAAATAAATAAATAAATAAATAAATAAATAAATAAATAAATAAAAGCAAGAGATTTCACAACACAACTTGAGAGTCACATGTATGTGACAGAGAAAGGCTTTTTCAAATCTTTTATCTCCCATTTAATGTAGCAAGAACCACACCTAGAGCACGATTAGGGATCAGACAAGCTTTCAGCCCCTGTGGCTTGTTTGCTGGGTAGAAGGAGGATCCGCAGGAAGGAGGAAAAATTTATCCTTTTTCTGGTTCTAGGAGACTATAGGAAGAAGGAAGACAAAGTAGGAGACAAAAACTGTTGGGCACGTGGGTCCGGAATTTCCTTTTCTGGGCTTTTATTTCACTTCCTGTCATGAATCTATAAGACACCTCTATGCAGTGGACCCCATGCTAAAAGGGGACAGTGCAGCTGAGTTAAGAGGACAGCATTCAGATAAGGATCTAGATTGCACTCTTGCTTCTACCCTGATTCTTATATGGCATAAACACCAAAGAGACAGCCAGGGGGTGATCCTTGGGGCCTCCATAGCCAAGGTGAGGCTGGGGACAGTCTGAGTCAGGACTCTAGAGGGGCACAACAGAGATCCAGAGAGGGCCACCCTGCAAAAACTGAGGGGATCTGAATAAACGAAAAGTGGCCACAGGTTCCTGACTAAGCTGAGAAAAAATTCAGCAGCAACACAACTCAGATTAGATTTTCCATTGCCAAGGCCACCTACGAGGTGGGAGGATTTCAGGTGGCTCTGAGACCCTTTTACTCAAGTGTTTTTCCTCTTACTTACACCCTAGACACCATCTTGGAAAAAGTCAAATGAGTATAAAAATGAACAATTATCCCAAAAGACTAAACATCACCCACTGAGGCTATTTAAATATGGCAGTAGACAAAGGTTTAACTGGATTGACATTTGGTTATCCCTTCCACCTACCCCAACCACCAAGCTAGGAATGCATGATGAGAAAGACCAGGTCCAGAAGTGCATCTCTCTGCATATCTGAGTTGTTATGTGAACAAATTCGCAAGCCTATCACCTAATTTTCCTAAGCAATACCACTCCTCGAGGTACATCTACTGAAAGCTCCCTATATGCCAGCACTATCCTAGCGGCTGCAGACTCAAGGAAGTAGAAGTGTAGTCCTTGCCTTGAAGAAGCCCATAGTTTAGTGGCTGAGCCTCCTCAGGTTATTAAAAGGTCTGTTACTTGTTACATTTCAGAAGTTTACCAACTTAATGAAAAGATGCTTATTTCGGGCGCCTGGGTGGCTCAGTCGTTAAGCATCTGCCTTCGGCTCAGGTCATGATCCCAGGGTCCTGGGATCGAGCCCCACGTCGGGCTCCTTCCTCGAGGGGAAGCCTGCTCTCCCTCTCCCACTCCCACTGCTGGTGTTCCTGCTCTCGCTATCTCTGTCTCTGTCAAATAAAAAAAAAAGAAAGAAAGAAAACATGCTTATTTCTTTCTCCTATAATAGTCATGGTGGGTGTTCTGGTAGGGAGAGCCATTATCCTCTACAATCATTCAGGACCTCACGCTAACAGCTGTGCTTCCATCTTCAACATGTGGATTCCAAAGCCATCCTGAGCATCAACTGCCCCATCAGCCAACAGTGGGAGGGTTTTATGGACCCAGCCCGGAAGTGGGGCAAGTCACTGTGACTCATACTGATCGGAGACAACTTAGTTTTAAGGACTCACGTAGTGACAAGGGAGGCTGGAAGTTTAGTCCGGTCCAGGTGGAGTGGGAGATGGGATTTTGGACGACAATTGGAGGCCTTCTCCACAAGTGTAAGCTTCTTTGACAATGTAACAGGTGTAGCAGAATGCCTTGGTGGACACTAAACTTACACTTTTGTTGTGAACTACAGAAAATGAGGCTCAGAGGATCTTTGGGCAGCATCTAGGAATGACTCAAGGTATTTTTTTTCTTCATTTCTAGCCACAAAGATTGGGTTCTAGATTTATTGTATTTGTTGGCAAGAACCTCCTTGAAGGTAATCACATTTTATTGTCCAAAAAGAATGCAAGAATAAACTTTTAGAGTAGGAGTTCAGAAAGAGAAGCACCCAGGTCTACCTTGTCTACCTTGGGACCCATCGTACCCCCAGCAATAGCCTGTAGGCAGATCTTTTTGTATTTTGCCCCAGCAGAGAGGCAGTCAATCTCTCTTGTCCTAGAAAACATTTAGGAGGAGGCCTGCATGGACTCCTTGTATCCAGAGAATGAGGTTTCAGAACGAAACTCTTTTCTGTTTAAATGCTTTGCTGTCTTTCTATTGGTCTCCGGATTAAGCTAAATCATCATGAAACTTGGCCTTGTCTGGCTTGGCCCAACCATCTTCTCTCCAGCCTCCTCACAGACCACATCCCTCTTTGATCGCAGCCTCCTTGCTTTCCCACCTAGTCACGTTGGCCTTCTTGCAGTTCCTGGAACCGCGAGCCCTGCGGCTTCCCAGCTTGCGCCACAGCGTGCCTGGGATGCGACTCCACCATCCGGGCTGGCCTCTGTGCTGTCACATTCAGCTCCTGCTAATACTCCAGCTCCCACACACAGCAGGGTGGCTGACTCCTCCCCGGGCTGGATCACGGGCCCATTCCCTACCACAAGGTATGAGAAACCTTTCCATCACCGCACTGAGCCCAGGGCTAATTTTATACCTAGTCGCACCACTAGTGGATTGACACCCATATTCTGGTCTAGACCGTAAGATCTATGAAGCAAGAGATGATGTCATTTTCTCTCTGCTTTTTTGTTCTCCCCATTTGCATCCTGGACCACGCTATCTTGTTCGCATTTGATCTCTACTGCCTGACACATAGTAGGTGCTCAATAATCTCACTTCACGAAGGCATGAGCAAACAAACTATAGCAACAGCAATGACAAATTCCACACGCAGCAGGGGATTTAAAGCTTTCAAAACCTTTCACACAGCTTATCTCACCTGACAAGCAAGCAGGACAGGGCAAGAGGGTGCTAGGTTACATTCTCAGGACTCCGCTCCAAAGGCCTCCAGTAGAATCTGCTATCAGAAGGGCAGTATTTAAACAAGACTCGGCCAGGCTACAGGGTGGGATTTGAAGAATGGAGCCTGGGAGATGCTTCCTGGGAAGCATGACCTTGGGAATGGGCTTTATAGATATAATCATATACATTTTTATGAGCTCTCCACAAAATAGGAGTTAAGAAAGAAAATGGCTGGCAAAGTGCCAAAGGGGATATATGTGGGAAGTTTGTTAACAAAAAAAGCGATAGTCAGGAGAGAATATGTAGCTAAAATAAGCTAATTGAGTGGCTGGGGAGGAAATCATATTCCGCAGTGAAATAGATAACATAATGGCTAGAAAGAAAACAGGAAGGAAAATATTGAAGAAAAGTTGCCAAGAAAAAGTGCTAACTGCAGAAGGTCAGAGAGTCATTTTAAAGAAAGGGGTTGAAAGATCAAGGACAATGACAATGCCTTCCACATCACCATTCTTCTGAGTAGAGTTTGATTTGTGGGTGTACTTAGGCGCCTGGTTGAAAGACAAAAAGATGCATCCTCTCGCCTTATTTCATCTTGACATCCATCATTATCATTAAGGAGGCAGGAACATGGAAAACCACTTAGGCAAAGTAAAGATAGAGACTAGAAGGTAGAAAGGAATTAGGTCATAAGACCCCTCAACCTTCCTTTCTCAGGTCTCAGAGTAAAGCTGGTCTTTGGCAATGTTAACCCTCTCCTCACTCCCTCCCCATCTTTGTGCAGTCCCTTCAGCAGCCTCATGTGTCTCTGGAACCGATTGAGAGGAAGAGATCAAATGGTCCGGTGGCAGATTTGGACTCCATATTCCCCACTTGGAGGAAAATAATTCTTTCTTTGCTCCTGCTCTTCCTCTCATTCCTGTCTTTTCCTGAACTCTACATCCCTACACTCACTATCTCCTCATCTCATTTCTCATTCACTCCTTCCACAACACTGTTCTTTGTCATTCCAAAATATTTTGCTTCAAGTCTTCTATTGCATTTTGCACTTTCTGCATGCATTATCACTTGTGTGCTCTGCATTTTATCTATTGTGTGTATAATAGATTCTAGGATTTCCCAAGACACAGATCCTTATCTCTGGAGATGTAATATGCTCCTTTCTCAGTCTCCAAGGCATGCCTTTGCATTTAGTAGGGTATCAACAAATATTTATCAATCAGAATTGCTAAAATTACATTACCTTTAACTATTTAGGGGACTATGCTTCCTTTATTCCTTCCCTCTCAAATATTTCACAGAAAGGAAAAAATTCCTTTATTTGGTATACTTTTTTAAGTATTTTATAGAAATTCAAAGCACATACAGTATCCAATTCATAAGCTCATCAAGGAAACATGCGTCCAAAATTTGGAGAAGATTAGAAAAAGGAAGCAAGCTGAAATAGAATATACTTTTTTTTCTATTTCATTTTTTAAATTTTTATTTTTATGGGAATATTTCTAGGTTTAAAAAGTATACCATATGTGTATATATATATATATATACACACACACATATACACACATGTTATATATATGTTATATATAAATATATGTTACATAAGATTCATATAAATATATATAAAACCTTAGGCCAGGGACAGTTTTTGAAAGCCTCACAGTGACTCTTTAAAACTAAGACCTAGTTCCTGCTGCTTCTATGGAGATGGAGAAGATAAATTCCTTCAGCTGTGGGATCATGATGCCACAGCTTTGGGTCTGGCTGTCTGTCTTTGGTAGATATTCACCAGCTGCTGTTAGCTGAATAGAGAGTCGGCAAAGTACATATATGCACACGTGTGCAATATACAACTTTACCTGGACTTTTCGTGTCTTTATTACTGGGCCCCAGAAAGGCACATTTGAGAGCTGGCTCTAGCTTGAATCCATTAGGTAGGACCTTAGCTCTTGGCAGCGCATCTCATTTGCAAGAAGAACAGAGAGAAGGCTCTGGAAGCCACCAGGGGTCAGCGTCTAGGGCGCTTTCACTCATCTGTCAGTCAATCAGCAAACCAACAAGTCTCTACTGAGCACCCACGGTATGCGCTGCATGTCTGGCATTGCTGTAGGCAGTGGAGATACGAGGGGGGTTCCCAGCCCAGGGGTCCTTAGACCTCTAAACTTCCGAGACGGGGTCTCCCTCACTCGCCCCCACCCCAGCGCCTCTCATACCAGGTCACAAAGAGTTCCTAGCACTTTCGCTTCCTCTACTCCTGCTCACCCCAGCCCGGTGGGGGCGGATCCAGCCAGAGTACAGCTTCTTTTTAAAAGCTAAAGTAATAAGGACCCTAGGATTATCAAATTCACAACAAAACTCTTGTGACCTAGGAGTTTGATAAAATGTGGGTGCACTTTACATTTTGGGGCGAACCAAAGAAGGAGAAGAGACAGGGAAATGATGTCCCATTTGCTGTGACAAAGAGAAAATTAAAATGAAGAGGTTCAGCCAGGCTCACTGTTTTTTCAATTTCCTTGAGTGAAAGTGTGTAAAGGCTTGATGGGATAGAGAGAATTGGGTCTCACTCATGCATTCCTTCAACACATTTTTACATGTCTTCCCTCCTACCAGGACTTAGAAATACAAGAGTCAACAAGACAGTCTGTTAGGACACCAAAACCTTGACCTGCCTCTTGGCAAATGAATCTCGTGGTCCTGAGAAGACATTTATCTCTCAATGTCCCCATCTCTAAAATGCGGCCGAGGGGCACCTGGTTGGCTCAGTCGGTTGACCAACCGACCAACCGGCTTTTGGTTTGGGCTCAGGTCATGATCTCAGGGTTCTGGGTTGGAGCCCCGAGTCACTCCATTCTCAGTGCAGAGTCTGCTTGAGATTCTCTCCCCCTACCCCTCCCCTCGCACGTGCTCTCCTGCACACACTCTAAAATAAATAAATAAATCTTAAAAATAAAATAAAATAAAATGCGACTGAGACCAGAGGGTGGCCAACATTCTCTAGCTTTCTTCCAGCTCTCTCACCTGGGACCTCTAAGAATAGGAACAAACCCTCATCATGGAAATAGAGTTCCTGGTGCTCCCTACTCCTCCACAAGGGCGGGGAGGCTGCCTCCCAGGGGCCAGTGTCCTCCAGACACAATTTCTGAGCATCTACGGGAGAGGCAATGGTCTTCCAACAGGAGTTCCCAGTCAGCTCACTGCTCTGGGCTGCCTCTGACGAGCTGGCCTCCTGCCTCTCAGCGCATGGGGGCTTTGTGCTGACTTTCACATGGCTGTCAGCACTGCGACTGCATTCCGCTGTGCTCTGCATGCTTCAGGGTTGGCAGCCGATGAAAAGAGCAGTTCTGAGGCTGGATGAGAAGGGGAGGGCAGTGTTTGGTGCAAATTGTGGGCAGGAGGAACTCCCAGTGCTGGAGGAGTCCAAACTTGCTGCAGAATCTGCTCCACCCTCCTGAGGCTAAGGCTCCCACAGGCCAGCCTGGCCAGCCATGCTCATCCCATGTCCTTATGCAGGCAGCTGGCCCAGCGCCCAGAAGATGCTGCTCTCTTGGCTATGCAGAACCTACTTTTGCCTGTAGGAAGTGTTCTCAGTCTGCTTGCACATCGGCAGGACAAAGCCCAGCTTCCAAATCCAGGATCCTTCACTTTTTTTGTGTTCTTCAGTCGTCTGGTGAAGCCTATGGATCCCTTCTCTGAAGACTGTTTTTTGTTTTTTGGGTTTTTTTAAGATTTTATTTATTTATTTGACAGAGAGAGAGAGACAGCTAGAGAGGGAACACAAGCAGAGGGAGTGGGAGAGGGAGAAGCAGGCTTCCCGCCGAGCAGGGAGCCCGATGCGGGGCTCGATCCCAGGACCCTGGAATCATGACCTGAGCCGAAGGCAGGCGCTTAACGACTGAGCCACCCAGGCGCCCCTCTGAAGACTGTTTTTAAATGCAAAAAATTAAGATGCATACATAGGAGTATAAAGGACACTAGTTATATTGAAATTCAATTATCAAAATGTTTTTGAATTTGATAAATATTTATGCTTCTTTATATTCTCTCTATATAAATATATATGAAAAACAAGTTCTGTACTTTCAGAATAGTGATAGCATACTGATTCTCTCCATAATAACAATAATATAACAGTGACTGTGATTTCTCTTCATGACAAAATCCCAGGTACTACTACTACTGTGTTTTCTACCCACTGTATCTATTATCTATTGCTGCATAACACAGTGTAGCAACTTCAAAATAACAAACACCATCGCACCCACTTTCTGAGGGTTGGGAATCCAGGAACCAGTTCCGGGTGCCTCCACTCAGAGCCATAAGGCTGCAGTCAAGCTGTGGGCTGGGGCTCAATCTCTGAAGTCTGGAGAAGCCACGTCTAAGCTCACTCATTAGGCTGCTGACGGGTCTCAGTTCCTGGCTGGCTCTTGGCTGAATGCCTTAGTTCCTGTCACATGACCTTAAGACACGGCAGCCGGCTACCCTCAGCATGAATGCTGGAGAGAGAGAGCAGGAGCCTAGGGCAGAAGCTGCAGTCTTTTATAACCTCATCTCAGAAGTGGCATATTATCACTTCCACATCTTATTGGTTACAAAGACCAACCCTGGTAAAATGGTGGGGGCTACGCTGCATGGTTATGTCAATATCAAGAGTAGGGTCATTGGGGTTGTCTGGGAGGGGGCTGCCACACAGACGCTAACAATGGAAGATCGTGCTAACTTTCAGTTAAAGCTTAGTAAAACTAGAAATAAAAAGTTTTCTCATCCAAGTTCCCGAACCCTGAGTTCGATGCACAGACTCCAGGTTAACAGCTCCTAATAGGTGGAGAGCATCTTTGTTTCTAGATATTTTTTGAGCTCAAAGAAGAGTATTGTGAGATCATCAGAATTGAGGACCACCCTCTTTGGGTCTGATTTGACTTTCCTTTCGTTTGTTGAGCTCAGAGTGGCTGGCGCTCTTGGCCTTGCACAGAGCCTGACATATGGAGATGGTATATGTTCACTGAATAAAGAGATCTTACTGAGTAACACATTTTGATTCCAAAGGCATGAAAGTAAGTCAGGAAGAGCCTTGGAGACCATCTAGTTGATGACTTTTACAGAAGAATATACCAGCCTTGCTCCTGCCTGGAGACCTTTGCATGCTCTGCTCCCTTTGCCTGGAATGCTCTTCCTCCAGAGATACTTGCCCCATGTCTTTATTTAAATGTCACTTTTTCAGTGAGGCCTCCATTGGCTACTCTACCTGTGCTAGGCAGCTTCTCGATAATCCCCAATGATACCCCTTCTTTAGTCTTCATGCCCTTGTATAATCCCCTCCTCTTAAGTGTGGACTCGACCTAATGACTCACTTTTAAGGAACAGAATTCAATAAGAGGGATGGGATGTCACTTCTCAGATTGGGTCACAAATGGTCTGCCTGTGGCTTTCTTGAATCCCCTACCTTGCTCTCTCACTTGCTAACTCTGATGGAAGCCAGCTGCCATGTTATGAGCTGCCTATGGAGAAATTGATGTGGTAAGGAATGGGGGAAAGCTTCTGGCCATGAGCCAAGAAGGGACTAAGGCCTTACTGAAACTGAATAAGAAACCAAATATTTCTGCAAGAAACCAAATCTTTGCGAACAACCACAGGAATGTTCTTGGAAGTGGATCCTCCCTATTCAAGCCCTGAGATGTTTGCAGCCTTACCAATACCTTGACTCCAGCTTTGAGACCCTGAGCTGGAGGACACAGATAAGCCACAGAAACTGTGAGACAATATATGTTTATTGTTTTAAGCCTCTAATGTTTGGGGCAATTTGTTATTCAGCAATAGATAACCAATGTGCTATCAGAAATGTAACATCATTGACCTTGACTTTTTCTATCTTTCACCCCCATTACACATTTGTTTCTCCTTACCATTTTTTATTATAAAATGTGCATGTTACATATATTTGCTTATATATAGTTGTCTGCCCCCCCCCCATTAAAATGTGAGTTTTATGAGGGCTGCTATTTTTGGCTTGAAAGGTGCCTAAAACAGTGCTTGGCACATATTTGGTGCTCAAAAATGCTTGTTGAATGAGTGAAGGGGCAAGAAAGGGAGGATACTAAGGAGGACAGTATCTGAAAAAAAAAAAAAAAAACCTGGATACATTAACTATACATGCTACTTATGCTTCTCCACTATAACGATGTTTCTCTCAATATCCCATTTACATCTCCAGTACTGCCCTTGACCTGGGCAAGCAGGGCCCCTGTTCAGCCTCCACACCTCAGCAGGCATCTTGCCTTGGAGAGTCTTTCTCAAATTTGTCCAAGTCCGGGGAGCCTGGGTGGCTCAGTCGGTTGAGCATCTGCCTTCGGCTCGGGTCATGGTCTCGGGGTCTTGGGATGGAGTCCCGCATCAGGCTCCCTGCTCACCGGGGAGTCTGCTTCTCCCTCTCCCTCTGTCTCTTCCCCCTGCTCATGCTCTCTCTCTCTGTCTCTCTCTCAAGTAAATAAATAAATCCTTAAAAAAAATTTTTTTTTGTCCAAGTCCTCTTCTGGTACCTGGACTGGTCTGTGCCAGCAATGCCTCTGGAAGGTTGCCCCAAGAATAAGAGTCTCAGTCCTCCCCTACCCCCAAAGACAGCCCCTACACAGTTTAAGGGTGGTTCTGTCCTTCCCCACTTAAAATCACAATTAGAATGAAGCACTGTTAGTGGTTAGAATATATATTCCAGGAAAATAATATATTATTATGTATGTTTTAGATTAACGGAGACCTATTAACATAAACTTTGGTTGAATCCTAGTTTGAAAAAAAAAATGAGCTACACGGACATTCTAGGGACAATGGGAGGGAAATTTGAAAATGCACTGGCTATTAATAATCTTAAGGGAATTGTTAATTTCCATAAATATGGTTACAAAGTATGGTTATGCTGGAATATGTCTCCGATCTTAAGAGATGAACCCTGAAGTACTTAGGAGTGAAGTATCAAGACATTTGCAACTTACTTTTAAGTGGTTCAGCAAAAACAAGTTTTTAAGTTAATTATATACATACACACAAACACGCACATTTGTGTTGTATACATAAACAAACACAGAGAAAAAAATGTTAACAGCTATTAAATAGAGGCAGTAGGTGTATACATGCTTATTATATGATCCTTTCCATTGGTATATGTGTTTCAAAATGGTCATCATAAAAGTTTCTAAATGTTTAAGTATCTATTCATTTCCAAACAGAAAACTGGGCCTCAGAGAAGTAAAGGGAGCTGCTTGCTCACAGAAGTCCAGCTCGTCAGTAGTGGTGGTGAGAAGCTAGCTGTTCAGAATCGGGTTGAGTTGTGTTTCCATCATATCCGGAACATCCTTCCTTACATTTTTCCCAGGTCTGAAACAAAGGTTTCCTCAAGTTGATGAGTCAGGAAAGCTGCTAAAGACATATGCCTCTGTCCCCAGTGCAATAGGAGTCAGGAATTTTTATCAATTTCAAACAGACCCACAGTTGATTGGTTTTCCTGGAGCCAATATACTTGTCATCGTGAATGAGCCCTGCATGATTTACACCCCTTAACAAAAACAACAAAAGGATGTTTCTTCTGTTCTCATTATCTAGGCTTTTAGACATGATAGAGATAAGCCTTAACAGGAATGCAGTTCACATACTTAGACCTCTGCCAAAAGGTGACTTCGCCTCTGCCACTCTTTAACCTCCTGTCCTTTCCTGTTGTGTTCTTACCTCCCAGTCATCCAAGCCCTGATGTAGCTCCAGCTCTGGTTCCAAGCAGCATGGATTCAAAAGTTGGCTCACTGGTTATGCAACCTTCAACAAGGAAGGATCTTAGTCTCTGTGCCTCAGTTTCATCACTTGTAACATGGACACAAGGATAGTGTGGCATGCAGAATAATGATCCCCAAGGATGTCCACACCATAATCCCCAGAACCTGTGAATATGCTCCCTTACCTGGAAAATGGACTTTGTGTGATTAAGGTTACAGACCTCTTGGTGGAAGATTAAATTATCTGGATAGACCCTATCTAATCATCTCCATCCCTGAAAAATGAAAGAACTTTTCCTAGAGGTGGCCAAAGAGAAAAACACTATGATAGAAAAAGGGCTTACT
Organism: Mirounga leonina; assembly: GCF_011800145.1. NCBI lineage: Eukaryota > Metazoa > Chordata > Mammalia > Carnivora > Phocidae > Mirounga > Mirounga leonina. Next base: position 4,015,277 of record NW_023270921.1, on the reverse strand, counting down.
GGGCGGTTGAGGAAAAGGACCAAAAGATCCTGGAAATCAGCTTCCTCTGATTAGAAGAGATATGTGTTTAGGTATCACCAAAAAGTGCTGAGGAAGAACTTCCTAAACCTCAGAATTTTCCACTAGCCACATTTTTTCTAAAAGTAAAAAGAAAAAGACAAACATAATTTTAATAATATATTTAACCCAATGTATACAAAATTTTATCATTTTAGTACATGATCAGCATAAAAATTACTAATGAGATATTTTACCTTCTTTTGTACTAACTCTTTGAAATTAAGAAGTATTTTACACTTACCGCTTACTTCGATTTGGACTATTCACATTTCATGTGTTCAATAGGCACATGTGACTAGTGGCCATGAACAGTGAAGCCTACAGAGCATAAAACAAGGGGCCTCTGGACTGAAGGACAGCAGGCATAGCTGAAAGTTAAGGAACTTTACTGTAAAATGGGGGCTAAGTAGAAGCTGGAATCCTAAAAGTTGAAACTTGCCTCTCTACCACACTATCCCCTACAGCCTTCTTTCTTCCACTTGGCTTTCAAAACTCAGACCGCTAAGTTGATAGCACGGAGGCAGTTCCTAAACATGAGCACATAGCCAAGAATCACCAGACATTTGAGGAAAGTGTTTAACATGAAATATAGAGAACAAACAATGTTGGGAGATAATTCTTTATGAGTCTCTCACATTTCTGGATGTTTCTCAAGTACCGGCCCTAGCTTTTGCTCCAGGCTATCTTTTCAAAGATGTGTATATAGCAAACAGCCTTGGAAGATAGAGATAATGGGGCGCCTGGGTGGCTCAGTCGGTTAAGCGACTGCCTTCGGCTCAGGTCATGATCCTGGAGTCCCGGGATCGAGTCCCGCATCGGGCTCCCTGCTCGGCGGGGAGTCTGCTTCTCCCTCTGACCCGCCTCCCTCTCGTGCTCTCTGACTCTCATTCTCTCTTGCAAATAAATAAATAAAATCTTAAAAAAAAAAAAAAAAAGAAAGATAGAGATAATGTTTCCCTCCTAGGCGGAGGGTACGTTTGTTTGCTGTCCAATATACCATCTTACCCCCGAGCAAAAGCCAGAAAGATTTCCTATGCATTATAAAAGATTAGGGCTCCCTAAGCTTGGGGTTCCTCTTCCATAACCTACTGCATATGCAGGCATCATCCAGCCTTCTTTGTGTTACCCTGTGGGAAATTATGCTCAGGAAACTGATGCAAATGCCGATATACAGCCATGATTATTTCAGTGGAAGTTAAAGGACAATAGAGAATTGCCTTTAAAATTGTGAGAGATCTCTATTCAGCAAAACTCTCAGTTTAGTGTGAGGGTAGAATAAAAATATTTTCAAACATGCAAAGTCTCAGAAAGAGAGGAGTAAATAAAGTTCCTGGGACTATGGAAAAGAGAGATTCTCAAGATGACAATTTCATACTTGGGGTAGAGAGAACCAGACCAGGATGGAACACATCAGAATGTTCCATCCAGAGAAGATGTCTTGAAGAGGCTGAAATTGATAGAATATCTGATATATTTGAAAACACTGAGAGAACATTTCAACTCTTGGGGGGAGGTTTTGGGGCTGAATTAATGATTGGTACATAGAAAATTAAGCAAATGATAAAACAAGGCAATCACTAACTTCTAGGAAAATTAAAAAATAAATGTGCAACACAGGAATAGTAAGAGTATACAACCTGGCTCAGTGATGAAAACCAGTGTTTACATAGTTGTAATCATATAAACGCTGATTATTGACATTTTCTACATGATGATATAACTATTTTGAGAGAATAACAGGATAGGAAGTGGGCTTCAGGAGGTGGAGTAATGCTATGGAAAGAAGTTAAATCTTGGTTCTTTTGTAGTTTTAGCCATTATGAAGAAGTAACAATATAAGAATGTTACTCAGAGATATGAAAGTAAATATCAAAAGAAAGAGTTAAAAATGTTGCATGTCACTGCCTCTGGGGAACTTGAATGGCCTAGGCATGGAGAAGACTCTTGGCTTTGACAATTAGCCTTGTGGACTATTAAACTAACATGTGTATGTATAGTTTCCATAGCATAAATACTAAATAACAACAACAAAAAGAAGATGCAATGTGATCTTACATTGTGGATTGTCCCCTTTCTGCTGCCAGGGCTGGTGGGCAGATGGCATAAACAAGATGGTCTTCTGCAGGGGGCCTGGTGGGTCCTATGGAAGCTTCCCCAACAACCTCAGGACAGCAGCACCAACAGCCCGGCAAAGAAGTCTCGTCAAAGTGTCACCGTGGCTATGAATAAACCATTCAGGACATTCACCTTCCAGGAAGGTCCCCCAGCCCTGTGGTTGAGTGGAGCTATGATAACCAGCTCACATGCAGGGGAAGAAAGCCAAGATCCCATAGCACTAATATTATACCCATATAACTTCGTTTCTAATCCCTATTATAAACACCTTGTATCTGTTCAGGCTTCCATAACAAAATTACCATAAATTGGGTGACTTATAAATAACACACTTTTATTTCTCACAGTTCCTGGAGGCTGAGAAGTCCAAGACCAAGATGCCAGCACATTCGATGTCTGGTGAGAGCCTGCTTCCTAGATGGCCGTTTTTGTTTTTTGTTTTTTGGATATTTTCTGTTATAATTTCACATGGCAGAAGGGGCAAGGGAGCTCTCTTGGGTTTCTTTTATAAGGGCATGAATCCCATTAATGAAGGCTCTGCTGTCATGACCTAATCACCTCCCAGTGGTTCGACCTCCTAATAGCATCACCCTGCAGGCTTAAGTTTCAACATATGAATTTGGGGAGCTGGAGGGGATGCAAACATTCTGACCACAGGACCCTGGCTTTTCAAAGTTGAGAAAAGAAAATAGATTGACCTTTTATTTCCCAGGATCTTGGGACCTAAAGGCAATGGGGAGTCAGTCTCAGGGCAATTTCTGCCAGTGAACTGTTCCCTCTACTTAGACAAAGCCCTTCTTTGTGTTCTTCTCTCACCCTGCCTTGTGGGACCTTCCTGGAAGGTGAATGTCCTGAATGGTTTATTCATAGCCATGGTGACACTTTGACGAGACTTCTTTGCCGGGCTGTTGGTGCTGCTGTCCTGAGGTTGTTGGGGAAGCTTCCATAGGACCCACCAGGCCCCCTGCAGAAGACCATCTTGTTTATGCCATCTGCCCACCAGCCCTGGCAGCAGAAAGGGGACAATCCACAATGTAAGATCACATTGCATCTTCTTTTTGTTGTTGTTATTTAGTATTTATGCTATGGAAACTATACATACACATGTTAGTTTAATAGGCTAATTGTCAAAGCCAAGAGTCTTCTCCAGAATGCCTTGTCCTAGATCCAGATGTAGTTTCTGCTACTATCAGCTCACAAAGAGTAGGGGAGGAAAGAGGGAGACCAATCATCACAAAGCAGTTCAGCTTAGGATCAGTGCCGTGTAAGCGCTCCTAATAACACACACTGCTGGCAACGAGGCGCAAAGCTTCATTCCTTGTTGCATTATTCCGAGAAGGCCCTGGGGCTGAGACAAATGCAAGGTTTCTACAGACAAAAATGGCGGCGAAAGGACATTCCAACCAGAGGGACTAGCTCAAATAAAGATACAGGAATTTGGAGAAGCAAAATGCAACTCGAGTGCCAACTATGTATCATTGTCAGTCTCAGCCTCACATGGTCCTAACGACCCCTTTCGCCTTCTGTAAAATGCCCAGGGCCACAGGTTCGTCTGTGGCAGAGCCAAGTTTCAATCCCAGGTCTGTCTGATGCAAAACCCGTGCTTACCCCACCATCCTGTGCTACCTCTTATGTAGGCAGAAGGAAGTACAAGCCTATTTAGGAAGAAACTTTGGGTTTCCCCCAAGCCGGACCAGGTAAAACTCAAGTGCAAATAATTTATTTAGAAGTTAATTCCGGGGGTGGGTGGGTCGGGGTGGGCGTTAGTTGGTTAAGCATCGGACTCTTGATTTGGGCTCAGGTCATGATCTCAGTGTTGTGAGATGGAGCCCTCCATCGAACCCCACATCCAACCCCGCATTGGGCTCTGCACTGGGCGGGAAGCCTGCTCAAGATTCTCTCCCTCTCCCTCTGCCTCTCCCGCACCCTCTCTCTTTCTCCTTCTAAAAAAAAAAAAAGTTAAGTTCCAGGGAATTTGGGTAAGGGAATGGGGACATGAGGCAGGGAAGGAAAGAAAACCAATAGAGAGTTCGTTATTAAGCAAGTTGCTACTATAAGTAACTAGAGCTGAATCCCGCTGGGGCATTCTGGGATCCAGTGCAGGAGCAGAGCGACAACGTCGCACATCTCTGGGAGACCAGAGAAGAAGCCAGAAGAAAGTATGTAACGGTCTTGAAAAATTTTATTCAGTTTGCAATGGAAAGCCTTTGAAAGTTTTAGAGCAGAGAAATGACGTGATCACGGCAGAATTTAAGGAAGATGAGTCTGGCACTCTTCAGAAAATATTTACCAATCTGAATCAAGAAGGGCTCCATTTCTAGTGAGCATGGGGGAAAAAGTAAAAGATTGACATTGCTGCAGAACATTTTAAGTTACCTCATTGCTGGGCGCCTGGGTGGCTCAGTTGGTTAAGCAACTGCCTTCGGCTCAGGTCATGATCCCAGAGTCCTGGCATCGAGTCCCACATCGGGCTCCCACCTCAGCGGGGAGCCTGCTTCTCCCTCTGACCCTCTCCCCTCTCATGCTGTTTCTCTGTCTCTCTCTCTTTCTCTCAAATAAATAAATAAAAATCTTTAAAAAAAAAGTTACCTCATTGCTCATGAAGAACAGGGGCTGAATATGAGCAGCTTTCCACCTACTTTTGACTCCTGGTCTGAGGGTGCAAAGTGGTAGCACTTGCCAGAAGACAGAGATTGGCTCCCTGGTGTGAGCCAGCCTCCCTGAACTGCCATGACCAAGAAAGAGGCAACAAGGAGCAGGCACCCGATCATGGGAGGATTGTCTCTGTTGTACCTCACAATCATACATTTCCCCCCAAGTTGTGAACCGGGAAGAGGGGAACACAGGAGATGACACCTCTGTGAATACCAGGTATAGAATAATGAATCCACTCCGAGGTGGATAGAATCTACATGGGGGTTTTTGACCTTATTACATTACCTCCCAACAGACAATAAATTGTCTGCAGATCCCAAAGCCCTTGTCCACAGTTCGGAAATCCTAAAAGTCTAAAAGCTGATGTGCTTTCATAAATGTGGGACAAGCTCATTTAGCATCAAAACCTGACCTTGCTGTAAGTTCGTGCACAGTCTTCTTTTTTTACCCCACTTTGGGTGAATATTTGTTCACTTTGCTCCAGAAAAATTTGCTACTCTCAGTTCCGAAGTACATTTGACTTCAAGGATATTGTATAAGAGATTGTGGATCTGGAGTTTAAAAATGGTCCCTTGCCTCTTCAGCTGAGCTCACCACCACATCTCTGTCAGAGGGATGATTCTGCCTTGGGTAGCCACACAGGGCTCAGAGAGTAAGGGACACAGAATGCTCTGCAGGAGCTGGAGCACAAGTCCATTCCCTGAGGCCCATGACTGGGAATCCTAAAGCCTCTGGTGGCACATGTTGGTTCCAGTCGGGAGAGCGGGCTGCCATCAGGTAGGTAGGTAACCGCCACACCCCAGTCCCGGGGCCAGCTTGAATTTGCAGAGCACCAGATCCCAATGGACCTCCTGAAGAAAGCACTTCTATTTACTAGAAATGTACTTCCTTCCCAGAATAACACGAGATGGATCCAGAAACTCCCCCATTAAATTAACTTGCAAAAACTGTTTTCCATCCCAAACCAACCCAAAAAATTAAAAGGTAACAGAATGGGGAAAATGTTTGCAACATGATTAATCTGATGAATTAATGATCTCTGGGAACAAGACGACCTGAGATGAGATCCTTGATCTGCCATTCTCTAGCTATGTGACCTTAGACAAGTCACTTAACCTTTGCATCTGCAAACTAGGTGGAATAATACCTCCTAGGTTTGGTGTGAGGGTTAAAAGAGAGAAAACATGTAAAGCTCCTAAAAGAGTACCTAGCTCTTAAGTGCTTCCTTGATGTTAGCTTTTACTATTTTTTAAAGAATTCTTTAAAATCATAAGAAAAACATGAATATTCTGATGGGAAAAAAAATGAGCAAAGGATAATGTAAGCAATTGAGGAAAGAGGAATAAACAAGAGCCAAAACATCTGTGAACGAAAGTTTGGCCTCACTGGTATTCAAAGAAATGCAAAATGAAACAATTTGCTTTTGTTTTTATTCTTCCCCTCTCAAATTGGCACAGATTTAAAATCCCTTGTTATAGTAAAACCCCATCATCATGCTGTCAGTGGATCCAAAAAATCTAACTGTGTAAAATACAAGGGTCACCTGATATGAGGATGACAGACCCCCACGATTCTTCTGCAGAGGGCCAACCCCAAACTGTCACCATGGCAGGATTTTACCGACTCTGCTCTTGGGGAAGAGGCAGCTTCTTGCCAGCCGATGACGTGAAAACAGGTACAACTCTTCGGCAGGGCGGTTGGCGTTGTGCGTCAATGGCCTTTAAAAGTTTCTTAACTCAGGACCAGTGACTCTACAACCAGCAGTTTGTACTTACAGAGATCAAAGCTCACACCAAGATTTGTGATTCAGGATTTTAACCCTAGTATTATTTAACAGTCATAAATTCAAAATAACCAGGACGCCTGGGTGGCTCAGTCAGTTAAACGGCTGCCTTCGGCTCAGGTCATGATCCCAGGGTCCTGGGATTGAGTCCCGCATTGGGCTCCCTGCTCAGCAAGGAGCCCACTCTCCCTCTGCCTGCTGCTCCCCCTGCTTGTGCTCCTTCTCTCTCTCTCCGACAAATAAACAAATAAAATCTTAAAAAAAAAAAATTCAAAATAACCTAAATGTTTAAAAGTAAGACCTCATTTAAATGAATAACAGCATACTTTAAAGTCTATGAGAGTGTTTAAAATTGATGTTTTTAATGAGTATTTAGTGGCATGGGTAAATGTCATTACGTAAAATCAGGATACCATATATACATACATATGCATATCTATGCATGTATTAATATAAAAATAAAGTTGCAATCTGTGTTCCTGTCTGTGCTTGTATTTGTGTGTGGAAGTGGTTAGCTTTAAGCAGTGGGGTTATTGGGATTTTTATACTCTTCCTTATACGTTTTTCTTATTTTCCAAGTTTTCTCTAATAAATTATATTACTTCTATCATCTGGAATAATTAAAATCGCTGTGGACCAATCTTAGGAACAACAACAATGAAAGCACAATATGTATTCAATGCCTTCTGCAGGACACGGTGGTAGGTGCCGCTCAGTAAAGAGGCTATCGCTTCATGAGTGAGAACCTCATTTCTCAAGGGGCGCTAATCTTTTTTCCCCATTAAATATCAACTTCTCTTCTTTGCTCTGAGACTACTGGTTCTCCGACAGCTCGCCCGGTCACTTCCTGCCCAGGGAGGGGCCTTTGGAGAAGCTACTGAACTTCCGGGCGGCATTTCCTCTCTGTGAGATGATGACAATAATATCGACTTCACCCTGGTGGTGATGAGGTTCATCCAAGGACACTCAGAAAGCACTTGGCAGGGCGCCTGGGTGGCTCAGTCGGTTAAGTGACTGCCTTCGGCTCAGGTCATGATCCTGGAGTCCCGGGATGAGTCCCGCATCGGGCTCCCTGCTCAGCCCGGAGTCTGCTTCTCCCTCTGACCCTCCTCCCTCTCATGCTCTCTGTCTCTCATTCTCTCTCTCTCAAATAAATAAATAAAATCTTTAAAAAAAAAAAAGAAAGAAAGCACTTGGCAGATGGTTGGGCCCACAGGAGGGGTTTGATAAGTGCTCATTTCTTCTCTAATTGTATTTCTCACGGCGACCTCTTGGGCGATTAAACACATACAATAATGGTCTGTCACCGTAGAACATTTTTGAAACCTCTTTCTTGAACGTCTTTTGGGTTATTTATGGTGGCAGTGACTTGGAGGATTAGCAATGACAGCTGTTTTGCCTCCTTCTGGAGAAGAGTTTTTCCAACAGGTTGATTGCAAGGCACACTAGGAAATAGGTCTGGCCTCGTGATCTGCCCAGATCTATATGTATGTAACTAAAACAAAAGCTCTATGAAATAATACTTTTCCTTTCCTACAATGTGGTACATTCAGTTATCGTCTCTTTTATTATATTCTCTTTCTTGTTTTTAAAAGTACTAATCACAGCCCACTAAATTGATCTCAGCACCCATAAGTAGGTGATGAACTACACTTTGAACTACACAGTGCCAATATAAAAACCACTCGAAGCATGGTACGTGCCCTTGTAATGCAGATTCCTGGGCCTTAACCTCCAAGAGCTGGCATGGGGACAAGGAATCTGCATTTTCACAAATTCACCAAGAGATCCTGCTGCAGGTTGTTGGGAGGGTCCCACTTTGAGGAACTCTGTTCTAGAACCTTGGTGTACGGTAGGCTCTGTGAATCTAGAAATGACAGTTCTCCCATTTCAACCATGATGTAGGCTCAGCCTTCCATGCACATGCACGAGATATGACATCTGGAGTTTGGGCGGCAGGGGGGAAAGCTCACTTCGGCCCTTTCTGTTGGCAAGCTGAGTCATGAAGGCATTTGGCTTTTATACCTCTGGGTGGAACACGATGGTATCTTGGTGTCAAAAGGCAAGGTGTGGGGCACCTGTTCTGCTGGTGCGGATGTGGGTGGGTGTGGCAGATCGGGCACCTGCAGCGCTCGGGGCCACTTCCTTCTCAGGGTGGCTCCTCGTGGCATCATTGGCAGCCGTGGCCATGTGGTTTGGGAGCCAGCATTTCCCAGGCTTGACAAAAGTAGTTATGTGCTCCCTCAGAAGACTTGTTCCAGGGTCCGGTTTTAGGCATCACTCTTGAAAGCACAACCTGAAGTTTATTCTCCAACGTCCACTTCACACACCCATATTGAATGACTTGCTTGGACTGACTGGAGAGGATTTTGTCCTCTGCAACTGAGCCTGAAAGGATAGCTTAGCTACACAGCAAAATCAATTCGACCACATTATAAACGCAGCTTTTTTTTTTTTCTTCTCAAATAGGTATCAGCTGCGTGACTTCTTCACTAGACTTGGTAGCCATCAAATAAAATAATAAAATAAAATAAACCTAAAAATCTGTCTTCAAAAGACAAATACTTCCTACCATCGAGATTTCCGATTAAAAATTGCTACAAAGATTTCTTAGCAATGCCAGCTTTGTTGGAACAACTGCATTGCCTCCAAAGGTGATCCTATTTAAAAAAACAAAAAACAAAAAACAACCCCCGCCCCCGGAAAAAAACCACACACACATTGGGATATAAGATTTCTGGCACAGTTTGTTAGGAAGTCAGTGCTCCTTCATCTGGTAGCGATGGGAGGCAATGGAAGTAAAACAGAGAGAGAAAACAGAGTATCCGTTTTCTTTTTTTTTTAAAGATTTTATTTATTTCTTTGTGAGAGAGAGAGACAAAGAGTGCTAGCATGAGTGGGGAGGGGAGAAGGGCAGAGGGAGAGGGAGAAGCAGGCTTCCCACTGAGCAGGGAGTCATACTTGGGGTTTGATCCCAGGACCCTGGGATCATGACATGAGCTGAAGGCAAATGTTTAACCGACTGAGCCACCCAGGCGCCCCCAGAGTATCTGGTTTCAAGGAGCATGCAGACGGCCCAACCAAGTATTATGCTCACTGTGATAGGCATATGCACAAGGGCAGTTACTAGCCTTACTTGCATTTCACATGGTGCCCAGGCATTTCGTGCTCATATGGCCTGAATCCACAGCCTCACTCCTACAAACTGACATTTAGTGTGAACGCTTACTATCCATGTGTCCTCGGTAGTAATTACATCATGAGAATCCTGGGCAAAGGGCTTTTAGGGAGTTAGCCAGTTGAGATTAGTAGGTTTATACTGGGGCAATCTGTTTAATGGGGAGTTCGAGTATATGATAATAATATTAAATCAACCTTATTTCTAAAAATAAGAAAAAAATCAAATAAGTGCCTATAGTTAAAACACCAGTACTGATTAATATAATTTTTACTGTGCAGATTTATGAGGTTGATGGTGGTAAACATGCCCACTCTATTTTTGTCTTGGGAATTGAATTTTGGAAAAAAGGGAACTCAGTCCAAAGGCAAGTTGGTAGCCTGGTACTATGAAAGCATTGAAAAGGAGAAAAATGCCTTAATTGGCAAAAGTTTTGATAAGAGAGGCCACAAGAAAACAAGAGTCTTGGCTATCCCAGCTCATATGTTGTTTGAGCTCAGCAGGGAGGTGATCAAACAGATCTACATGACTTGCTCAAAGTCAGTGCAACTTGAAAAAAGTAAAGCTAGAATGTAACACTCAGTTAATCAAACTCTAAAATCTATATTTCCTACCATAATGCATTGCATTGTTGAGCTGGCAGGAATCTCAGAGAATAATACTTCTAATTAGGAAAATAATGCTCTAGCAAAGGAGTGATTCAATGCTAATCCAATACTGATGCACTTAACTTTTAGCTAATAGGGGTGACGTTTAAAGCTCTTCCTTTATATCATTGTAACACTTGTCAAAGAGAGATTCCCAATATTCTATTTTCTCTAAATCCCAGGGAATGGGTCACATCCTCCCTCTAACGTAGAGCAGAAGATCAGGAACTAAATGTCACAGATGGGACTTCTCAGTTTGTTCACAAACAACGCACATGGCATTGGGGAGAGAGTGAGGGCACTTGACCTTCATATCCTGTATCCATGAGGCAAGTAAAAGGACTGTGCAGTTTAATGGTACTTGGTTAAAGTGATTAAGTCATAGTCTGTCTATCCTTCCGTGGTCCACTGAAAAGAAAAAGAAGAAAGTATGGTAACTTTTGCATTTTCAGAAAGGAAGCCTGAAGACCAATCTGATCACGCTGTTCTCCACTCTCTGTGTGTATGTTTCTAACCAGGTTTTCATCTACCCAGTCATCCCTTCGGTCATTTGTCCATTCCTTCAGTAAACTTTTCTTGACTGCCTATTGTGGACCCAGCAATGTGCTGGAAGTTGAGGAAACAACGAATAAAATACATTTCTCACTCAAATCAAATAGGAATCATCACTACCCACAATAAACACGTATCGTGTAGGAGGCGCTGGGACTGGGTGGGTACTTCAGGGACATATAAGGAGGCGTGGCATGGCAGGGCCCTCGTCCTTCAAGGGTTCGGTCTCCCCGAGCAGATAGCCATGCACTTAAAAGGCTGAGTAACATTACGCAATGCTAAGTGCCAGTGGAGTGGTATGAAGTTTAAGTGCAACCAGCATTCCGGAGACGGGGAGATCACTCTTGGTCTGGGCAGGTGGGGAAGCTGTAAGAGTGGCATAATTGTGGTCAAAGCTAATAATAACTCTGTTATAAACCACAGCGTTGCAAGGACGACGGGATAATTTCTTTGAGAGAACAAAATCTTTTGGGTTTAAACTGACCTCATGGAAATAAATCTAGCACTTAAGAAGGAGTCTCAGGTTTCCTTTATGTCATAAGGGTTCATTTGTGGGTGACTGGTTCCCGAAAGCAGGAACTTGTCTGTATAGCTTGGAGTCATCCTGAACGGGAGAGATGAAAGTTTATGATTCTTCCAAAAATTATTCAATGTTAATTGTGTTTGGAACTTTTTAAATAAGGAAAACGACCCTAAACTGGATGGTTTAGATTATGTTATTTGGGAGAGGTTTTTCTCATGTAATTACTAGGTGTTAGCTCTATAATTATAAGGAAGACCTGAATTTTCTCCTTATCACTGACAATAACTCTCCTTCTGTATTGGAAAAAAATAGTTTTTTTTAAAATTTTCTCATTCCCAATTAAGCTATCAAAAGCTAATCCACACTCCACAAGTTAAAAAGAACATACAGATGAAAATATCATTGATGATGTGGGCATTTCTATAGCTTTATTTTAAAAGGTTTGCATCTCATAGCCTGTTAGTTTTAGAGAAACTTTAATAATTCGATACCAAATCTTATATTTATGTGGTTACATTCTAGATGGAAAATCAGATCCATGCTTAGTGAGAGTTTTAAATTTCACTGAAGTCCTTAGAACCATGTAGAGGTAACATGTGACTCTATTTGACTCAACTTCAACTAACAAAATAAGCTTGTAAGTTTGAGATACTGAATGACATGCCTCCCGATCTCTCTTGAATTCTCATAAAGAATACCACAGGGTTTGGCCATAGATAAGAAGAACCAGAGGTTTCTTCCTTTCCAATAAGAACAACTTAAAAAAAAAAATTGAGTGAAATTAATTGTTGACTTTATTTTAATTAAAATATCTGGGAGTTAATAAGATAATGAGGGCTTAATCTGTAAAACTCTAGAAGGCAAAATCCCAGGAAGGCAAACAGGAACCTAGTTTGACTTAACAGCAATTATCAACCTGAAGAAACACGCAAAACCGAGGTGCTGTTTTGGCGAAAAGGAAACAAAAAGATGTCAAAGCCTGGAGCCCACCCATGGTAGGGAGTCCCCATTTCCTCCCCAAATATATTACAATGGGATCCAAAGGCCTATACCCTCAGGCAAATGGAAAGCCAAAAATAAACTGGCCCTTGTGTAGATTTGCAGCCCAGGTTTCTATCACCTGGATGGTCCCAGGAACCACAAGTGTTGAACTTGGACTAAGCAGGTCCCTTACCTGTAATGTTCCAGGAATAGATAAAAAAATATTCCCCAGAGAAAAGTTCCATCATCTCAGACATCAGTCATTCCTAAATTATTTTTCAAGTACAATGACCAACATACGGTCAAATATGATCAGTCACATAAACAAGGTAACCTGAATGAGAACAAGCAGAAGTAACAGACAATAGAATCAGAGCACAAAAATTTCAAATTAGAATTATAAAATGCATGTACTATAAAATATGTTTCTTTTTTTTAAGATTTTATTTATTTATTTGATAGAAGAGAAAAAGAGCGAGAGAGAGCAGGAGGGGATGGGCAGAGGGAGAGAGAGAAGCAGACTCCTTGCTGAGCAGAGAGCCTGATGCGAGGCTGGATCCCGGGACCCCAAGATCATGACCTGAGCCAAAGGCAGACGCTTAACCGACTGAGCTACCCAGGTGCCCCAATATCTGTGTTTCTTATGTTTAGAAAAAAATAAACATAGATCTCCAGAGAATGAGAAACTACCAAAAGGCCATGGGCACTGCCAAATTCTTTGTAAAAACAAACAAACAAACAAACAAAATGCCTTCAAATCCCTCCACATTCTGGCAGCATTGTACCTTCTCCACGTAAGAGCCTGGAGAGCCCAAGTAAAAAGTGGCAGGACCAGTCCTATGAAAAATGAGGACCTCCTTGCCTCTGCCTGGGCCTTGGCTTGGGTCCTAAGTTGTCCTCTAGGAATAGCTTATCTACCCCATCTCCCCGTCCTTTTTTTAAAGTGGATTTGGATAAGAATATTTATACTTTTTTGATCACAATTCAGGTAAACCAAGGATATCCACTCGCAGTGCTAAATCAGCAACAGATTGTTCTTCGTGAAGGAATATCTTGCCAAATGTGAAGGGGAAAAAAACTTACCCGACTGAGTGCATTCTTATTTCTGTATTTGCTGCAAAAATGAGAAAAATTCTACCAGCTTTCATAGCAACAACTGTTTACCTTAACTCCTTCGCTTTCATGTCACTCAAAGGTGTAGACACTGGGATGCACCTCCCAGATCTCTCTTCAAGAACAAAAGACCTAATCCTACAGGGAGTGTTTCAGACAAACTGCTGTTGGCTGTTCACCCCCATTGGGATTGCCTCAGCTGAAAAGAGGCCCCCACCCTAAAGGCCTCATCTCCTTCCTGGGAAGCCCATATCCAATAACTAATCAACAGGGCTATAGAGTATGTTCCCTCCTCCTGCAGGGGGCACCCCTCTGAACACGATCCCATCTTCAGAATTCACTACAGGGATGACTGTGTCTTCCACTGAGATATCCAATCTAGCATCCAAGTTCAACTGCTCCCTATGCCCAATCCTGTTTTCTTCTATTTTCTTCTACAGGTGTCAATCCCAAGAGCATTCCTTCAGAAACCTCCTACACACTAATCTCTGTGTTCATGTCTGCTATCCAGGGACCCAGCCTGTGACACTGAATGCTCACTGATGTGAACCTTGTACCTTATTGGGGTTCAAACATTTCTTCTTCAGAGGTGCTCTAATTGTAAGAATTTTATCTAAGTCACAGGAAATATACTCTATTCTTTCTGCCAATCTGGACAATGTTCAGGAAATTTCTTGGAAATCACTCTGCAAGAAGCATCATGATTTAGTACGCATCCTACCAAACTCATTTCTTGGTTCTTCTCATATTTGACAGTGACTTCAGGGAAACAGCAAAGTCCTGATTCTTATAAGTAGAAGCTAGTGCCATTCCTAATCACAGCTAAGAACACTGAATTGATTCAAAGAATTGGCATTTTTGGTTTCTTAAGAATCCAGTCTTTTTCTCTTAATGAGTGCCAGTAGTATCTATAGCTGGTTGGAAATTGTAGGAATAGCTCTAAAATAGGCACACTGCAGACAAACTATCAGTCATCTTGTGGAGATGCTTGATTCTGTGACCCCTGGGAGGGGGAGGGGGAGCCACTGTCTGATCAGGTTGCCTTAATTAAAATCACTATGTGACTATGGGGGTTGCTAGAAGCAAAGTTTTTTTCATCTTCCTCCATCTACTCCATCCTCCGAAGGACTGAAAATAGAATCTGATTAAATTATTCTGTTTTTGAGGACAAATACACACCCATAGCATTTTTTTCCAGCTTTATTGAAGTACAATTGACAAAATTATAAGATATTTAAGGTGTGCACCCCGATGATCCGATATATGTGTACATTGTGAAAGGGTACCTCCATCAAGCTCACTAAGCCATCTATCACTTCACACATTTAGCTTCTCTTTTGGGGGAGGTGAGAACATTTAAGTTGTGTTCTCTCAGCAAATTTCAATTATACAATAGAGTTCTATCAACTTTGGTCACCATGTTATACATTAGATTCTCAGACCTTATTCATATTATGACTAAAGGCCTGTTCCCTTTTGTTAGGCCTGTAGCACTTTGAGGTTAATATTGATGCAGCCAGGCTGGGTCCAAGAACCCAGAGTGGGGTTCTTACAGGACCAGCCAAGAGGGTCCTTGGCTTTGAGAAGTATAGAAAACAAACTCAAGCTGAGAGGAAGTAAGAGCAGAGTTTACTGAAGACAGAGAGTGAGTGTAGATATGGACAGAGGGCCAGGGAGACTCAGAAAGAAAAGAAGCATGAGTCTCATCTTTGCCTGGGGCCTGGAGTTTTTATTGAGGAGGGTGGTCTGGTGCACGTGTCTTCTCAGTAATCCAGGAACAAAGACAGAGGAGTATTTAGGTGTTCTCCATAAATCACTTATTACCTGGAGCAAGGGGTCTTGATGAGTCAGGGGTCTTGGAAAACATTCCTGATGACCCTGCCCAGTCACTCCTTAGATGGTCTCTACTGTGTTGAAAGATTCCAAAGAAATCATTAAATCCTTGACCTTCACAAGGAGGACATACATTGTCTGTTCTATAAGGTGTATGTAAGGCAGGTGTGTAGGTCCTAGCAAAAATAGAAGCAAGAAAAGGAGTGAAAAAAGCAGTTTTTCATGGGGTCCCTTTAGTTTCCCTGTCTGAGTATCATCAAGCAGATACCTCATCAATGGCCATCATTCTTAACACTTAACCCGTTTGCACTTGCCCCTCCAGATCGATCTAAATACAATTTCTTGGCATTAGGTTCTTTTTCAGTTTTGCAAATGAGTTTTATTTTTGTGACACGGATGACATCCAGGGACATCTATTTTTAACAAGAAAAATAGACACATTAAAAACAAACAAAGCTGGGATACTTTTTGGGTTTGGGTGTGGAGAGAGGAGCACTGGGAAAGTTTAACTGACTGGCCTATTTCACTGGCTTCAGTGAAATGTAGGTGTTTAGGGTTAAGAATTATTTCCATGGATTTATTTCCCTTTAAATGCTTGAATGGGTTTGGAGAGGGATGGGGTTAAAGGAGAACCGGGAACTAGGAGGTTAAAGGCTTTGGGTGAAGACAACCAACAATGAAAAGCAGTTAATTCTGCATTAAAATTGAATAGGATTCTGAAAGTTCCCCTGCAGATTGGTTACTTGGAACCCAGAGTCTTGGGAAAAGAGACTTGCCCCAGGCTGCCAATCAAAGGAAGAAGAAAGCCCCAGGAAGGCTTAGCACTTTCCTGCAATGGATGTGAGGGATGAAAGTCAATTAGGGTTTTAAATGATCAAAGTGGCTAGCACTCTCTTGACAGACCCCAAAATAGCAACACTATTTCCTCAAATTCCAGCACAGAGGCTGTTTGCACAGCAACTGTCAGTGAGCCCTGTATCTCGGATGACCCGTCCTCTCCCCAGGCAGCACCCCCAGTGGGGCCAGGTCCTCACTCCAGAGCTGGGTGGGGACAGAGCTGCAGAGCTTGAGACACGCAGAATTTGAGACATGCGCCACTTAGCCTTTCACTGCTGGGTTTCTCTTTCATGAGAAGGCAAGGAAAATAAGAGAAGGGGCTGGCAGAGGTGAAAAGGAACTTCTCTGAGGGGACAGTCTGACCCGGATGTCTGTAACCCCAGGAGGGCTTTGGCCCATACACTGTACAGAAGAGAATCGGGCTGATGGGCTGAAAATTCGTTTCTATTTTGACTTTGCCTCAGAATATCAAAACATTCACTTTCTCTTGATGTAAGACAGCATTGAGAAGACTTTCCGTCAGGCAATATTTATAAACTGCTTAATTTCCTTGTATTTGGAGATGAAAGAAATCTTCATTACCTTGATAGCTATCATTTGGAAATGTTCTTGGGACCTCAGGGGCTTGGGTGCTTGATGGCCATAAAACTTCAAAGAAGAGAGTACAGCTGGCCTGCATTGAGCTTCCCTTTTTGCTTTGGAGATGAAGAGGGAAGATAAGAAGACAAGGGAAGAAAGGGAAGGGGAAGGTATCAGGAACACAGAGCAAAACGGAGAGATGACACCAGGGTGGAAGTGTCCGGTCATGGCCCGCAGAGGCCAGTGAAGAGGGCTGGGGCTGATTCCCGCCACAAATTCCTTGCCTTGCTGGGTCATGACTCCATTTCTACTCCAAAATCATCAATCAAGACTTTTCAGCTCCTATTTCCTTTTTAGGGGAACTCAGAAAAGGGGCGGTTGTTTCCTGGCAAGGTATAGCACTGAGCCAACAGGCAGAGAGAGAACTGGGCTCACAGGATTTCACAGGATTCTTAGGGGGCTCTAGGCTTCCACCAGCTCTGGATTCGGGAGAGTAGGGTTGAGTTCAGCTGAGCTGGATTCTCCAGGAGGCAGGGGCCCACTAGACAACTTCCGGGTCATACAGATGAAAGAAAATAACATACCATTTGGTAAAACCAACAGTAGGATCCAGAATACAAAAGAACACTCTCTTCCTCTTTCAATATATTTGGTTTTGCAGCACCATCAATGCCGGACCCTGCATGGGACAAACGCAGAAGGATACTGACCCTCCTCCCAAGTAAGGCAGGCATGTGAATATATGGATACCCTACAAGAAGATCATTACTCTAACAGTGCTGCAGCCGAAGGTGGTGTTCATGGGTGGGAAGGAGGAACTTTGAGGAGTGCAGGTCATGCCTCTATCAGGTGTGAAGAAATCACTGCAGTGTCATCTGCCTAAAGACTTCCCCCTTGAGGGGTCAAGTCTCCTTAGAATAGGGTTTGCTAAGACCTTGTGGTTAGAAGTCTCCTTTCTATGGGGTTGCAGCTTTCTGAGTGTCTCCTTCAGGGACTTTATGCCCTGTGAAAAATTTTCTATTATTTCTGTGGAAGTGACTTCTTATGAAAAATAATAATAACAAAGGAAGATGTTGTGTGACTCATTGGTTGCCACGTGAAGGGGAAAACAAAGAAAATATTGCATAGAAAGTGACTGCAAATGGCCCCTTGCCACAGATGTGGGACTTCTAGAGGAATCAGAAGAGGATTTCTTCCCGGTCAGGTGGGTCCACAGTGCTGGTCAGCCCATGTGACCTGGAGCACCTCATCATTATGGAAATTCTGAGTTGGGGAACTTGGGCATTTATGGATTTTTTTTTTCTTTCTATTCTTCTAATACCTATGCTATGCGTACTTTGGCTTTAGAAGATGTTTGACATAATTTTTGTGTTGGCTTGTTGTGTGCTCTCGTGAGAAGACAGGAGTCGGCGTCAAAAGTCCCAGATTTGAATCTTGACATTTTTTACCAACTAGCTGTACGAACTCAAGCACACCACCACTTTGTAAATGTCAGTGTCTTCATCTATAAAACGGGCTGCTGATAACACCTAACTTTTTTTTTTTTAAAGATTTTATTTATTTATTTGAGAGAGAGAGAATGAGAGACAGAGCATGAGAGGGAGGAGGGTCAGAGGGAGAAGCAGACTCCCTGCCGAGCAGGGAGCCCGATGCGGGACTCGATCCCGGGACTCCAGGATCATGATCTGAGCCGAAGGCAGTCACTTAACCAACTGAGCCACCCAGGCGCCCAACACCTAACTTTTTAAAAAGTCTTCCTCAGGCTCAACTCAAAGTGCTATATAACTGGCAGTCTTTATTTTTTTTTTTAAGATTTTATTTATTTATTTGACAGAGAGAGAGAGAGACAGCGAGAGCAGGAACACAAGCAGGGGGAGCGGGAGAGGGAGAAGCAGGCTTCCCGCTGAGTGTGGAGCCCGACGCGGGGCTCGATCCCAGGACCCCGGGATCATGACCTGAGCTGAAGGCAGATGCTTAACTGACTGAGCCACCCAGCACCCAACTGGCAGTCTTTAAATCAAGCCTCTCAGAAACTTGGGAGAGCAGTTTGTAGCGTCTCACTTAGGCTTATAACACTTCTCTTATTGCTTACACTTACTACAATTCTAACTTTTCAAACCTTTTCTCTGTTGAGTGCACTGTACTCCATGCGCAGGTCTGTTGTCTCACTTATTCTCACCACCACACCATGGATTTGGCACTATCATCCTCCCATTTTACAACTGGGAACACTGAGGCTTGAAGTTAAGATCACCGGCTCGGAGCTGCATAGCCTGACCCAGAGCCCATACCCTGGAGCCTCCTCGGGAAAGTAGCCACTCATTTCTGTCACGGGGCTCCCACGGAAGCTCTCCTCCCCGCCTCCTCCGGGTAGAGACCTGGTGCCCTCCGGCTTGGAGAGACGGGTGGAAGGTGCTCAGCGCCATCCTCTCACTGACATTTGCTATGTCCCTGGCATCTCTAGTTTCAGAAATCTCTGAGTGCCGTCACGTGAGGCTCTCTGGGGAACACACTCCCTGCAGAACCTGGAGCTTCCTCCAGTGTTTGGAAAGTTTTGCATGATGAATGGTATCATTGGTCTTTCTGGGCTTGGTGCTAGAGCTCCTTGTGTTTATACGACAAGGGATGATGAGCTGCCTGGCTCCTCCCCAGCTGGCAGCCCCGGCAGCCACTTCTCACACCTAATTGGAGCCTGGAACAACACAGCCCAGGCTCTCCAAGCCCAGTCATTGCCATTCACTGCCAAAGGATGAAAAACCCTCTGACCTGCCTCCTGATTGTTTTCAAATTAAAAGGTACTTTGGGGACAACTGAAATTCCCCCAAGTGCTTGTCTGAACGATTCTGGCAGCTTTTCCTAAAGTGCTCTGGCTCCCAGAGCAACCCCCCAGCCTCGGACTTTCCACCCAGCTCAAGCCCACACCCTGCCCACTTTCTGAGCTCATCCTCTGAGCACTGCACCAGCTCTTGGCCTGCTAGGGGCCCCCTCCCGCCCCTCAGAGCTGGTACCTTTGCCCCAGGTTGACTTCTAGAAAGAGAGAGCCGGGTGAAGTTTCCTAGAATGTGCTTTGGGCTTTGGAGTAAGCACTTCCCAGGGCCCCCAAATGGGCAGCACACCGGTGAGCACGGGAAATGATGTGCCTCGGGGGCTATTTCTAGGCCTTTCTGCCAGCGAGCAGCCTCGCTGATTGAGAGACGTCGCTTTCACAGAACCCTTAGGGGTTTCCTCCCGGCCTCGAGGAGCATATCCATAGACAGTCAGAGCTGAGACCAGAGACGAGCACTAGGGAGCACTGAATCTAACCTCAAATGAGGCCAATGGATATGAGTGAGTGACCTGGTGTTTAACAATGAGTTCGTGGCAGAACTGGGACTAAGGTCTGGGCCTCATGTGGCCCAGGATGTGCTCCGTCACCACGCTTACCTTCCACACCTCGCTCTATGTTCCACGTACTATCCATCTTACCTTTTTCTCAAGGGAGTCCCAACAGACCAGACAACAGCTGGAATGGAGACCTCCTCCTGCCCTGAGTGTGGGGTTCACAAAACAGTCACCGTTTCCATAGCCTGGTCAAGAGCTCCTGAAGAAGAAGCCAAAACCCAGTCCTGGTTGAGGGATTCCAGAATCTGAGAGGTGGGAAGGTTGAGGGGCAGGAGGTCCTCACCAGCTATTATATCCATCCCAGGACTCAGATTCTTGCCTTTCCCATGCAAAAACCCCTAAGAGAGACAGCACAAAGAGGAAGAGAGAAAACACCTACACCAGCCTGGGGGAAACTTGATTTAGAAATAAAGTGTGTTTGTGTCTTTTTAACACCACTATAGTTGGATTCTGACTCATTTTATAATATGGGTATTCATTCAATACTTTTAAAGTTTAAAAACAAATGAGAGGGAGTTCTGGTTCTGGTCTGGCATGCACAAAGCTTAAAAGTTGTCATTCCATCCTAACAGTGAGTAAAGAGTTAAACATACTGAAAAATCAGCAACTCTTCTTAGATCTGTTGAAAAAGTGAGGTCACAGAGCAAACCAATGCTCCCCAAATTGAAGAGAGGCAGAGAGGCAGTTACAGAGAATGTCAACTACTGGAGCAGAAGCCCATGAGCAGAAACCTCTGTGGGGGGGAAAACCTGGGCTGTCGGTGATGATCGTCGAAGGCTAGCAGTGGACAAGTCTGAGAGCTAAATACTCCAGGGGGATCCAGCTATGTGGGGGGAGGGGGGGCCCCAAGCTTCTGTGAGTTTTACCTCTAGGAGTTCTACGAGGTTCTCACAATGATGTTGAGGAAAATCCCCTCATGCTTCCAGCAGGAGTCAGGAAACAGGCACCATTTTGAAATAATCCAGAGCATTCTGTTCTTCTAACAAGACATGCCCTGTGAAACTATTTAACCAGAGCCTAACTTGCCAGGGTTTTGTCAGGGCCTAACCCACCTGCCAGAAGGAAAATACCCAACTCCAGTCATGGGACCACAAAATGCTTTTCCTCCCCCACACCTTACCATGACATGATGAAAGGCCTGCTTGCCACAGTTCCTTTTATCCAGTACATCATGTTCACCTGTCAACAAAAAATTACAAGACATACTAAAAGGCAGAAAACATAGTTTGAAGAGACTGAACAAGCAATAGAACCAGGGTCAGATATGGCAAGGATGTTGGACTTATTCACACCAGGAATTTTTTCAAACTATGATTAATAGGCTAAGGGCTTTAATGGATAAAATAGACAACATGTAAGAACAGAAAGATCATGTAAGAAGAAATGTGGAGATTCTAAGAAAAAAATAAAAAGAAACACTAGAGATCAAAATCACTGAAACAGAGATGAAGCGTGCCTTTGAGGGGCTTGTCAGTAGACTGAAATTGGCTAAGGAAAGAAACTCTAAGACAAAAAAAACTTCCAAAACTGAAAAACAAAGAGAAAAAGGACTAAAAAAAAAGAAAGAAAGAAAGAGAGGAAAAGAAGAGAAAAGGGAAAGGGAGGAAACTCAGAACCAAATATCCCAGGACTATGGGAAAACTAAGAAAAGGTGTAACACAGGCATAACAGGAATACCATAAGATGAAGAAAGAGGAAAAAAAAAAAAAAAGAAGAAGAAAAATATTTGAAGCAATAATGACTAAGAAATACCTCCAAATTAATAGTAGACACCCAACCACAGACCCAGGAAGCTCAGAGAACACCACTCAGGATAAATGGCAAAAAATAAAAAACAAACAAACAAACAAAAAACACAAAAAAACCTATGCTTAGGCATATCATAGTCAAATATCAGAAAATCAAAGAGAGAGAAAAAAAAAATCTTGAAAGAAGCCAGAGGGAAAGAACACCTTACCTCTGAGCAAAAAAATATGAACTACATCTGACTTACCAGAAACTGTACAAGCAAGAAAGCAGAATGAAATATTTAAAGTGTTTTGAGGAAAAGAAAAACCACACCAACTTAGAATTCCGCACCCTACAAAGTCATCCTTCAAAAGCAAAGGAGAAATAAAAACTTTTTCACACAAATAAAAAATGAGGGAATTTTTGCCAATAGATCTGGCTCTCGAGAAATGTTAAAAGTTCTTTCAAGAGAGGAAACTGACAGAGGTCAGAAACTCAGATCTGCATAAAGAAAAAAAGGGCACTGGAGTAGAAATAACCTAATGTGAAGCTCTGGTATAGGATACAGACAGTGGGGGAGGTTGCACACGTGTAGATATGGTGGCACGTGGAAACTCTGTATCTTCTGCTCCATTTTGCTGTGACCCTAAAAAGGCTGTAAAAAATAAAGTGTATTGATTTTTTTAAAAAATGAAACTTTAATTTGTTTTATGAAACTCAGTCTATGGGTGGTTAGCATGTGGGCCTTCATTTATACTCACTCTAACTGTATGAAAAGAATGCTAACTTGTTAAATAATATGTTTTTAGGAACAGGGAATGAGGAGCTCTATGAGAAGAGAACTTAGCTAGTTCCTTCTTTTCCTCTTCTCTCCTCTCTTAGAGCCAGCAATCACAGCAATTCCATGGCCCACTATTTGATGGAACCCTCCATAAAGACTTGGCTTAGACTCCATCCTAAAGCTCTTCTCTTTGCCAACATGAGCTTTCATCTTGTCTATCCTCAAAGCAAACTCGGGCTGAAAGTCATTCCAAGCTCTGATGCATCCGGATTATAGAACGGTTTAAAGGAATTTCTTGATTGTTCAAAATTTGGAAGAACCTATTCCATAATGGAGATTGCTTCTTTTAAAGAAAAAGAAACAACTTTAATTGCATACCACCTGGTTTCAGAGAAGATTTAAACCAAAAATTAGAGTGGTCAGGAAAACCAGTATGTGCTTGGGTCCAATTTAGGACAAGACAATTAATGCCAAATTATTATATTCTTCAAAAATCCCAAGAATCAACATTGTGAGCCACTTAAGGGAGGAAAAAAATGTGAAAACAGAGGGGTAAAAGTCAGTTGATCCAAAATAAAAAGTAATGAATTGGAAAATAAGCAACTAGAATGGTTCAGATTAATGCCTTCCCAAACTTTTCTTCTCAACTAAATACAGATGATACCAAGAAAAAAAAAAAAAGAAAAAGGAGCTAAAAAGAAAATTAAAACCATTTGGCAGGAAGTATTTCCCTAAGCAACAAAAGATGAGGCGTTCCTAAACTAAAAATGCTAGAGCTGTTCAAGAATGAGCAGCTTTTGGGGCAGAGAGATCAGAAGGGAGATCACTCTTCCAAAAAGGAATATTTCCTCACTCTAACTTGTCCATGGCCATGCACCCTTTGCTCACCAGGCTTTATGTTCCTAACAGCTCTGCAAATTTCAGGACAAGCCAATCTATGTCCAGAAGACCCAGTTCGTGTTGATTCCAGTACCGTTTCTGTCCTTGAAATCCAGGAACCCCAAACGCCAAGTTCAATTCTTTTCTGATTTCACTTGATCTGGCAACTCTCTTCTGAAACTAAAAAAACAAAATTCAAAGAAAGGTGGGTGTGGTAGACACTGGTGCTTTTCACTCATATTTCCAACTCTTCTCCTCTGGGCATGATTAAGATTACCCTTCCCTGCCTTCCTAATGTTAGACATAGCATGTGGTCTGCTTTGACCAATGACAAGGAAATGGAAGTGATGTGTATGTCTTCCAGGTGGGAGTCTGTAAGGGTTTGCCAGTGATTATCCCGCGTCTTGCTGTCTTCAGCAATGTTGCAGTTAGCGGAGGCCCGGCCAGCCTTGCCCCCTGAGTACACGTGTGAGACAGAGGCCCCACTGAAGGGCAATGGACAGAATGCCTGAGTGAGAAATGAACCTTGTTCTAAGCCATTGAGAATTTAGGGTTGTTTGCTTCCATAGCATACCCCAAACCATGTTGTTTAGAATAACTGATAATTCGGGCCACAGTAACTAAGATCCAAAAATATTTCAGAGAGATATTCTGTTTTTAAGGAAACTTTTTTTTTTTTTTAGAAGAAATGGACATTTTCCAACTTACTTACTGAGGGCCCTGAAAAGTCAACCATCCTTGAAATGTGACTCACTTACTACAGATGTTGTCGGAGTAAATGTTTATGACACCAGCTAGTCTTGTGAGATATCATACACATGATTAAACATCACATGCCTAATTTATCCTGAATCTTATGCGCAATCTTAAGTCATTTTGTTTTCAAAGTGCTTTTCTGATCTTTTGTAATCGGTACTAAGGCTGCCTCAATATAAGAATAGCTACTTATACTTCAATCTATAAACATGAAAATATAAAAATGGCCAGATATTTTTACTTAAACTAGTTCAACCTAAAATTAACCAAATCCCTTTAGAAAGTTAATTACTATAAATAGTTGAGGGTAAAGATATTAAAAAAATGAAGGGAATTTTGGCACCACCTGGTTTCAGAGAAGATTTAAACCAAAAATTAGAGTGGTCGGGAAAACCAGTATGTGCTTGGGTCCAATTTAGGACAAGACAATTAATGCCAAATTATTATATTCTTCAAAAATCCCAAGAATCAACATTGTGAGCCACTTAAGGGAGGAAAAAAATGTGAAAACAGAGGGGTAAAAGTCAGTTGATCCCAAATAAATGCCACCCACGTTAAATTCCAGATTTGTTTACTTAGGTTCAATTTAGAATTAATTTCGTATTTCTTAAAAGCGATTTCTAATATTCAGTCAAGAATAAGTTGGAGTATTGAATTTGTTATCATATCAAAGTGACCTTAATTTTGGACAAATATTTGGCAAGCAGGAGTCTGAGCGTGGTGAGCTGTTGTGTTGATTTTCATGTTTTTAAGCAACGAATTCAGAGTCAATCTGTATTTTAACACATGCATTTGAGACTAATGCTAACGTTTACAAACTCGGGTTCAGTTCCATCCCTCTGGGAGATAATCCAACGTGCACTTTTAAGTTCAATGTAAATTACAAGTAGCACGTGTTGCCTTGTACTCATCTCTACCAGGCATCTTCTGGAAACCAATGCAATCAATATAGCATGAAATAAATCATTCCTGAAGAAATGGAATTCATATAAAATAGCTTTTGCTCCCCAGAGATTTTTTTGTTAAGAGAGACATGATTTAGATAGGCAGCTATGATTTTGCTTTGGGCCAGGCCTGATTATCTGTGTGTTTCTGAGCACTTTCCAGAAAACAGCAGAACCAGATGACAAAATCAGTTCCCCTGGGGCTCAGCTGACTCAGGACATCTCTATATCGATGTCCCAAGGTAATTTGTCCTCAAATGAACTCATCATCTTCCTTTTAAAACCATGGTTTTATAGTCCCCTTCAGCCTTTTTTTTTTTTTTTTTTTTTTTTTTGCCTCTCACATCCGGGAATTCACGGGTTCCAGTGTTTCCCCCTTGCCTCTTGTCCTACCCTTGCCCTGTGCTGTCTGGCCCTCGCCTCCCTAAAGGTCTTCCTGCCTCCAGTATCTCCCCTCTCCAGCCCCTGTTTCCACTGCCACCAAACTAATCTCTGTAAAACACAAGTCGGATTATGCTACTCTCACCTCAGAAATGTTGTGATTCCTGTGTTATCTTTTGTTTGCCTCTAAAGACCCACTCTACCCTTCTCCCTCTGTTGTGCCCCAAGGGCCAACCTGTATGGACAGGATCAGTGAACTCTCCTGCCTTTTGGACAATGGTTCAGTTTTGAAAATGTGGAACCCTGGAGGAGGACAGTGAGGTTAGGGGATGGATTTCCTGGCTTCCTCCTTGTTCATTGACATAAGGCAGCCGCATCCCTCAAACCTTCCCCACATACCTGAATCTGAGTGTGCCACATACTCTATACTTCTTTGATCCCTGCTTTTGTTTTTCTTTTCTTCCCCTATAGTCTGAAATCTTTTCATTATCTTTATTGCAATCATTTTCATTTAATCCTGCATTAGCCTTTGCATCAGATATATCTGATACCAGGAGGCTCGCAGAACCACAAGGTGAAGGAAGCCAAGAGCCTTGCATTACAGCTTGGAGACAGAACCACTCAATGATCAGGAATTCCCCTTACAGACTTCACATGAATGAGAAATAAAGTACTACCACTTTACGTGGATTTATTTGCTTCAATCACTAGCATTACCTTATTAATTAAGTATAATTCTTTTAGAAAATAAAAAAAATTTCTATTCCTCAATGAGATTCCCAAGTGAGTCATTAAAGTAAGTCATAAACATAGAGGTGAAAGAGCCATGATTACTAGGATCTGAAGGAGTTCCCAGAAAACACGTTGCCTACTGTGATAGTTTCCTGGGTTGGTAAAGAAAGAAAACACAGGAGCCCTGGTGTTTCTGGACTTGTTCAAGTCATTTGACAAAATTTCACATATTCTTTTGCTTAACAGGGAAAATTATTCACAAAAGAAAAATGAAATTGAGTGGATTATTACTTACTAAAAAGGTGCTGGTTAATAATAGATTAGAATCAACCCAAAGGAGGTTTTCCAGTGGTGGCCGGGCTTGGTTCTTTATTATAACCAGGCAAACATTTTTATTAGTTATTTAGATAAAGCAAAAGAGGGTTTGGGCTTGTTTTTTTTGTTTTTTTTTTGTTTGTTTGTTTTTTTAATTTTCTCACATTAAACAATGGCCTGCTGAATGAAATAAGCCAGGCAGAGAAAGACAAATATTGCATGGTATCCCTTATATATCAAATTTGGAAAAAAAAAAAAAAGTCAAACTCATAGAAATAGAGTAGAATATTGTGGTTATTGGGGGCAGCAGGGTGGAAAAATGGAGAGGGGTTGGTAAAAGGATACACAGTTTCAGTTATAAGTAAGTTCTGAGGATCTAATGTAAATGCGGTGATTATAGTTAATAATAGTGTAGTGTCTTATTGAAATTTGCTAAGAGAAAAGAACTTCAGTTTTCTCACAAGCACACCCAAAAATACTTGAGGTGAGAGATGTGTTGACTCCTTGGTGGGAATGTATACATATATCATCACATTGTACACTTTAAATATATTGCAATTTTGTTAATTATACCTCAGTAAAGCTAGGGGGAAAAAAACAATAGCCTGAATCTAACAGATACAATTTTATAAGATAAATTGAAATTCTGACATTTGGACAAACGCACGCAAATTCATACACACACACAATATGTGACTAAAGAATAAGGAAGCCGTGGGTCAGCTGAGTTGGCACTTTACATGAGGCTATATGTTAAACCATGGCTCCTAGAGGTTAAGAAACTTGCCAAAGCTGGGAGCGAGCAGTCGGCTCTGGAATCAGACAGAGTAGAGTCCCTTTTCTTCTGCACTTATAAGACGATACAGAGGTATTTCTATTTTGGGCAGCATACTTTGAGGTGTAGGAAAGTAAAGCTTCTTGGTGGAGAAGGACCAGGATAACGTTGGATCTGAAGACCCGTTTCACAGAAATGTTTCAAAGACTAGGACACAGGGACCCTGGAGGCAAGAAGACTCAGAGAACTTGGTCTCCACCTTCCAGTGTTCCAAGGATTGCCAAGAGGGAGACGAGTTAGAATAATTCTGTGCTACCTCCTGTCCCCCACGCTGGGTTTCTTGGGCAATAGAGAGAAGCTACAGGTGATTAATTTCAACTCAATATCAGGAAGGGCTTTCTATGAGAGTTGTTGAAAGCCAGAGAAGGTGGGCCTGTGCAAACAAGTAGGGAATCTCTCTGGGCAGTTGACTTCGGGTCATTCTTCAAGGCCCTCTCAGGGTCTGAGAGACTTTAGTTCTTGTTCACTGTGCTGAACTTGGGTAACTTGGGAAACATGCAAGCCAGCTGACAGACACTGCATGTCTTTTACATGGTGACTCTGTTGGCTTTGCCAGGAGATAACTTAGGAGGCAAATAAAATACTATCTTAGAGATTAGCATTTGTGTTTGTAGAAGGAATGACTCTATGAACCCAGCCCAGCATTTATTGAACAACTCCTGTGAGCCAGGGACCGTGCCTGCTCACCACACCCTCTACCTCCCTCCTACCTGTTCCTTTCTTCCCTTCCCACAAAATGCAGAACTTCTGTTACTTCCTTTGGGAAATGATCATTCTAGTCAAGAAAAAAAATACTGTTTTTGTTTTCCGTTTCTCTTCAAGAAGTTTGACTGAACTAAAACTCCCCAGTCAGTTTTCATGCTTTATTATGACTGGTGTTGACAGTAATAATAGATTAATTTTTTTCACCCTCCAGAGAAGAGCTGCAAGAGAATTAAAATGGGGAGGGCTGCTGAGGAAGGTTTTTCTTTGTTGAACTGGGTCCGGAATTAGGCAGGGAGGGCAGGGCAACAGAAAACAGAACAACGGAAAAAAGAGCCATCACATCTTTAGTCGGGGTTTGGATGGGGTTGCTGCTAGGAAACTTCTGAGAGAGAAAATAGTAGTCTGGACACTCACACACACAAATCCAAATTTAATAATCACCAGGAACACTGGACTTTGAACAGAACGTGCACATTGTAGAAAAAGTAGACTAGTGGTTTTCAAGTGTCCATTTGTCCAAAATAGATCAACGGAACCCATTTTGGCTGAATAGGGTCTCTAGAGCCCCTCTGGGAAACTCTAGGGATCTTTAGACACAGTTTGAAAACCATGACACTGAATAAGTCCAGATGAGTGTAGGGTAAATTCTACCCAATGGATGACAGTTCTTGGGTTCATTTATTACTTAGCAGAGTTCTCTTCTAGGCTCTCCAAGTATAGCATAGGCTATTGTGAAAGATGGTCAGTGGCTACCAGTTCTGTATTCTCAGTTTTCATGGACAGCACTCCAGTCCTTGTCTTCATTATTGCCAATACCCATCAACCTCTCCCCACCTCTGGTCTCTGTCACCTCTGGTGCACACTGAATATAGGAAAAGACGAATTGTTTTCCTTAAGCATTTTTGGCCATTATCTTGCTCAAGAATCTACAGCGGTACCTTATTATGACTACCTTATTCAAGCTTCCACCCATCCCCACCCTCATCCTCATGCAATCTCTGTTGCAACCCAGTGTCTTCTCTTACCTTCAGGCCTTCACACAGGCTGTTCCTGCCTGGAACACTCTCTGTAGACTCTCCCCCATCCCTTCTTCCTTGGCTAACTCTTGGAGCTCATCCTCATGCATCATTTCCTTTGGGAAGTCTAGGGACATAGGTGCCCCTCATGTGTACTCCCATATCATTCCATGGCTTCTCTATCAAAAGCAATTTAATTTAGTGTTTTTAGGGCTACTTATTAATCTGTATCCCCCACTAAACTAAACAACAAGAAAACAATGTCTACACCTTGGTTACTCTTGTACCCCCAAATTCCTGGCAGTGTAAGATTTGCTGAGTGATTGAATGAATTCAACATAAATATTTGTTGAACGAGTGAATTTAAAAAAATGAATAAATGACGGTTGGTAGAAGAGTTGATAGATTGTGCTTTTGTAGAGGTGTGTGGTCCTTTGTGCTGCCCCTTCAGGTGGTCTTTCAGTAGTGATCCCCACAATTTGGGGGTCCGCCTAGTCTATTTGGGCTACTATAACAAAATACACAGACTGGGTCATGTATAAAAGACAGAAATGTATTTCTCACAGTCCTGGAGGCTAGCAGTCTGAGATGAGGGCATCAGCCTGGCCAGATGAGGGCCCTCTTCTGGGTCACAGAATTCTCACTTTTTCTTCACTTGGTGGGAGGGCTAGGGAACTCTCTGGAGCCTCTTTTATAAAGCGTTAAGCCCATTCAAAATCTCTCGTGACCTAAGCACCTCCTGAAGTTCCCATCTCCTGATACCATCATCGTCGGGGGGCGGGGCGGGAGGGTGGATTTCAACATATGAATTTTGAGGGGATACAAATGTTCAAACCGTAGCACCTACCAAGTGAATATTAGTTTTCTCTCGTCCTAAATAGGAAAGCATGGCAGGGGCCATGAGCCTTTTGGAAACGAGGCTTTCTGAGTGAGGAGGGGGAGGCTGTTGACCATCTGTGGGGACGAGAAAAGGAATTCAGGAGGCAAGCTCCCAGGCGGCTATCGCTGTTGGTGAGACAAACCATAGAGGAACTGGAAAAATGACTTTCGTCCTCCTTCTGCTGGTTGCCACTGGGATGTCTCCAGCCATTTGGCCTTATCTTGCTACCCAGAACCGCCCTACTTTGCTCTTGAAGGAAGCAAGGGCCAAAGAAGCCGAAGGACTTGCCAAGAGTCTCAAAAATAGTGGCAGAGCCAGGCCGAGAACCTGATTCTTGGAGCAATACTCTCTGTCACCCGTTATTTCCTCCCAGCTGCTGTCTGAAAGCCTTTAGTTCCGATTTACTAACCCAAAGTTATGTGTGCAATGTTTCCTGCCCAGGGCTCATGGCCCCCGACCTTTGATGTTGTAAAAGCAAGAGGCCGAGGATGGGCATTTCCTCCTGACCAGCAATTCCCGAAGAGCAAAGCTGTTCTAGTGGGGAGGGGGGTGCGGATGAGGGGGCAAAAGCCAGGGTAAGCAAAACCAAGGGAAACTGCAAGAAATCTATCCCCACATACGTTCTTTTGCTCCTGGGGCTTCAGTGACAACTTCACTTTTTTATTTTGAGACTCAACGGAAAATGTGGCCTGGAATGGGGGACGGGGCGGGGGGGGGAGCGGTTTGCACATGAATGCACATAAAACATGGGATATTTATTAGATTCCTACAGTAAAGACTGAAAGACCCACACCCACTCAAACCCCACTCACCACCTCATCCTGTGCCTTCGTTTGTGGAGCAGGGGGCTGTGGGGGCCTCCAAATACCAATCTTTCTGAGCTTAGAGTCAAGTGGCAACATCCCTGCAGAGGGCTCCTCCAAAATGTTTCCTTGCCAAGATCCTGATTTGAAAAACGGACGCATCAGAGCTTGTTCTGTTTATTGCGTGATAAGAGATGCAGGTTCATCCTCGGCATTCTCTTTGAGCTATTTCTTACTTTGCAAGATTTTGTAAGTTCCGACGGAGTGGGAACTTGCCAGCAAGAAGAGCTCCATTTCTGGCCATGCATATCATGATTCAGGTTTCCTCAAGGGATTCAGCTCTTAACTGGTAACTGGCTATGAATTGGGAGGAGAAATGAATAGTTAGGGAAGTGGCAACGGCCTTAAATGAGCCCTCAACATACACGAGCAACTGGGTTCTCGTCCCTCATTTCTTTGGCCCCTTCATTTATTCACTCAAACAATAGTGTCTCGGGCATCAGGCAGGTTGCCATCTAGCAGGAGAGGTATTAAAAACGCAATTCAGTATTGCACAATGTATGTCTGCCGTGCTTGTAACACAAGCAACAGAAAAGATGGCTCCATCAGGCCCAAACAGGGAAGGAAGTCAATTGTCTCACATGATTGAAAACTCCCTGAGGGGGTTTGCCTCAGCAAGCTCCCTCTCCGTGGCTCCGTCCCCGGGCTCCCTAACCATGCCTCCCCCTTTTGTCTTCTGGGGCCTTGGCTGCCCTCCTTCACAGTCTGAAGATGACCAGTGTCACATGCTTCCTTGTTCAGATCCAGCCAAAAAGAGATAGCGACTTTGCCCCAGTGCTTGTGGAAAGGGTCCTAGGACTCGGTCTGGTTCAGGAGTGGCACTCGGGGCCTAAACTGAGCGAATCAATCCCATGATCAGGAGATGGTCACGTGCTCCACTGAGGAGGCAGGTGTGGGCAGCACAGGAATCCCTAAATGGAACTGAGCGTGTGGAAAAGGAAAAAAGATAGACCAAGAAATGTCCATTTCAGAGAAAGGGCTTAGGGGGGTGCTAATAGGGCGCAGAAAGGTCTTCCTCCGCCTGGGCAAGCCCAAGGGGTTCTACAGGAAGGAGCCATGTGAAGGGAAGGAATTTGGATTGATCAACCCCTGGGAGGCATTCCTAGTATACAAAAGCCAGAAGCTTCCCTTAGTTAAAAAATGATGAATGTATGGAATTAATGTCCAAAGATAAAAAGTCCAGGAGCAGACTTTATGCCAGGACTCAAGAAGCTGTGTGTTGGGAGCTCGTATCTGTGTCTTAAATGCTCAGAAAAGAAGATGAAAATATTTGAATGTGCCTGAAGAGAACTGTTTATAAGAAGGCTCTGGTTCCAAGGACCGTGGAATACTCGACCGTTTCATCAAGACGAGACCAGGCTCGGTTCCCATGAATCTGGCCTTGAATCAGCTCCACCAGTCGCCCAGTGTGGCCCTGGGAGAGTCACTTAACCTTACCGCTTAACCTCTTCATCTTTAAAATTTGGAGACCAGCACTTCCCTTCCTGAGTGATTATAAAAAGCAGAAATAACACCTCAAACAGCCCGCATGAAGCTCCCGTTAAGCAACCGGGACTCTTGTGACTCAAATGGAGTCACCTTTCCAGGAAGATGTAAGGCCAGAAGAGGAATGTGCACTTTCTGGAAGAGGCTGGCTTCAGACAGGATCAAAGCGCAAACAAACAATTGACGGGAATGGTATTAGGGACATGTTGCTGTCACTGGCGTCCCCGCTCAGATTCCAGCCATGTTCCCCCTGCATTCTCATACCTGGGCATTGCCGACAGAAGGTCCCCCATCCCGGGACCTAAGGCTCTAGTCCAGGGGAATAAAGTCTGTCACACAAGCTTGGTTCAAGTTAATGGACTCACATTGGAGAGGAAAGGGGTGACAAGCACCACACTTTATCTGAACTCAGGACATTTCTGGTCTTGCCCCCAGTGGCTATGTCCTAAAGGAGAAGAGACAGAAGGAAACAAGAGCATGACCGTGCCAGGAGCCCCAGTGGGCAGCGTTTGGATGGAGACACGGGAGGGAGTCATGGTGACTTCTGGCTGGGGTTGGGGTGAAAATGGCTGGAACCCCAAATGGCGAGAGCTTGTGCCAGGACCACCTCAGCCCAATCTGGACAGAAGAAGAATGGGAGAGAGGCATCACAGTAAGTGGACAGGAGAGAGAGACAGAGACGCGTGCCAACAGCTACAGCAGCAGGGGACACGTTTCGTGGCTCTGCAGCATATGGCTATTACAGCTCAGGGGCATGGGTGTCCTCAGTGGAAATGGATGCATCGTGGCCCAACACACACGGCGACAAGGAGCCAGCTGAGTGCAGGGGTCACATGGCAGCTGCGAGGATCACGCAGGAGAGCACACATGGCCAGCCCTGGGGATCCCCATGAACAGCCGGAGGGGTGGGGGCGCCGGCCTTCTGCAGTGCTGACTAAGGGCAGGGCCACGCTGTGTGGCGTCACTCTGTTTGTGCCCCAGAGTGGTGTGGCCAAGGAAACGGGGTGACACAAATCCACCACTCCCCACCCCCACACCCAGCACTACGTGGTCACTTCGGTGCCAACTGAAATCACCGGGGGAATCTGTATTTTATTGTGCCTTCAAGAAACCATGATTCAATGCTGTTACAGCTTTGCCTTTTGCCAGAGATAATTAAAAATGTTTTCATCTAGGGCGCCTGGGTGGCTCAGTCAGTTAAGCGTCTGCCTTCGGCTCAGGTCATGATCCCAGGGTCCTGGGATCGAGCCCCACATCGGGCTCCCTGCTCCGCGGGAAGCCTGCTTCTCCCTCTCCCACTCCCCCTGCTTGTGTTCCCTTTCTCTCTGTGTGTCTCTCTGTCAAACAAGTAAATAAAATCTTAAAAAAAATTAGTAGGGCTTTTAATTGAAAAAGTCCTTGTATAGGGGCGCATGGGTGGCTCAGTCATTAAGCATCTGCTTTTGGCTCGGGTCATGATCCCAGGGTCCTGGGATCGAGGCCCCACATCAGGCTCCCTGCTCCGCGGGAAGCCTGCTTCTCCCTCTCCCACTCCCCCTGCTTGTGTTCCCTCTCTCGCTGTGTCTCTCTCTGTCAAATAAATAAATAAAATCTTAAAAAAAAAATGTTTTCATCTATACTATAAAAATTACTATAATGACAGTTTTTATTACGCTTTCAAACCTTATGTAAACGATTCTCCTAATTACTTTCTCATATATGCAAGGAATGGTTCTCTGTCGCATTGAACAAGCACACATCTTTGCTTCCTTTTCTTTCTTTTTTTTTTAAATGAGAGCTAAATAATTTATTAAATTTTTCTTTTGCCTTGGCCACTAGGACAGTAAGAGTGAAATGTAGTGCCCAGTTGGAGGAACTTGGGTGTAGACAGATTTTTATGGTAAAACTCCTCCCACCCCTCTAGTCTTCAACATGTCTCATGTTTTGGGTGTTTTAGTTATCAATGTCATTTTTACTATAATTTTATGTTGATTTGTCTTTCTGGTCATTCACATAAGTATTTGTTGGAAGTAATTGGAATTTACTTTAAAAATGTTTAATTGTTGAGAAAATGTGTAAAAATTTAATCTTTCCCAGAACAGAGAACTCTTTCTTTTAAACCTCCTATCTTTTAGGCACTCAGAGTTGAAAATAATGCTGCCTTTTCTTCAATATATTTTCATCTGAGGCAATTCTTTGTTCTGCCAAACAGATTTATTTTCTTTATCACACAAAAATGTGAGCAAAAGAAAATGATCCCATTGCATATGATTCCTGACATAATACCCAGGACTCCAGACTGCAATAAAATTTGGTTTTACAAATGACTTAAAAAACCTTTTTGGTTTTGAACACCTGTTCAAAGAAACCATGTTTGAAAGTGCCCACTGTCGTTAATTCCTTAGTGGCCCTACAGACATGCTCTTGTCTTGATCTTTATGTTCGTATTGAATAGTGAAGGGCTGGTACTCAGGTTCCTGTCCCTGCTTTTATTTAAAAAGAAAAAAAAAAAGGCTGTATTAAATGATAACACTTACTTATTAGAGTCAGTAAGTTTATATTTATAGAAACGGGCACACAAATTGGCATACAAAGAGCTTTCATTAAGTGAACACACCCATAGAACCACAACCAACATCAAGAAATAAAATTTAGGGGCGCCTGGGTGGCTCAGTCATTAAGCGTCTGCCTTCGGCTCAGGTCATGATCCCAGGGTCCTGGGATCGAGCCCCGCATCGGGCTCCCTGCTCGCCAGGAAGCCTGCTTCTCCCTCTCCCACTCCCCCTGCTTGTGTTCCCTCTCTCCCTGTGTCTCTGTAAAATAAATTAATAAAATCATTAAATAAAAAAAAAGAAATAAAATTTACCAGCCCACCCCAGTAGTTGACTTCTTGCCCTTCTCCAGCCTCTACACACCTCCAGAAAGTAAGCATAACCCTATTCTCTGACACCACTGATAATTGTTTTGCTTGTATTTAAAGTCTGTATAAATATGATCATTCTGTGTATACTTTTCTGAGTACTTTTTATGAGATTCAGCCTTGTTACCACATACAGCAATTATTTATTTTTATTGGTCTGTACCAGTATTTCCTTATGTAAGATACCACAAGTCAGG
Source organism: Mirounga leonina (assembly GCF_011800145.1). Taxonomy (NCBI): domain Eukaryota; kingdom Metazoa; phylum Chordata; class Mammalia; order Carnivora; family Phocidae; genus Mirounga; species Mirounga leonina. The sequence continues at coordinate 3,979,644 of NW_023270921.1, read as the reverse complement.
TACCCATTCTACTGTTGATTCCCACTTGGGTTGTTTAAAGTTTCTGGCTCTCCTAGATAATACTGCTATGAATATTCTTAGATAATGTCTTTTAGTGAACATATGTATGGATTTCTTTTGTGGATATACCTAGTTGTTCTAGGTCATACGTTTAGTAGATACTAGAAAACATATTTCTAGTAGATATTAGGAAGGGACTGTGCCAATTTATACCCTCATTAGCAGTATATGAGAGTTCCAGTTGTTCCACATCCTTGCCAACACTTGTTATCATCAGTCTCTGAAATGTAAGACATTCTGGTGATAACTAATGAAGTTGAACTCTCATCTTGTGTTTATTGGCCATCTGGATATGCTTCTTTTATTAAGTGCTGTTAAAGTCTTTTGTCCATTCTTTTGGCTTACAACAACATCATGAAGATACTCTCCTATGTTTTCTTTAGAAGCTTTATTTACTTACTTACTTATGCATTTACGTTGACAGTCTATATGGAATTGTGTATGGGGTATAGGTTAAGATTTATTTTTCCCATGTCCATATACAATTGACCCAGGATGATTTATTACAGACTATCCTTTTGCCACTGCACTGCAGTGTTACTTTTGTCATAAAATCCACTGTTCATGTATGTGTGGATTTGTTTCTGTACTTTTTTAAAAAGATACACTTACTTATTTTAGAGAAAGAGAAAGGGTATGAGCAGGGCTAGGGACAGGGGGAAAGTGAGAGGAAGAGGGAGAGAATCTCAAACAGACTCAATCCCACAACCCTGATATCATGACCTGAGCCAAAATCAAGAGTAGGATGCCCAACTGACTGAGCCACCCAGGTGCCCCATGTTTCTATACTTTTTAATACGACCCATTGTTCTATGTGTCTTCTATTCACCAAGTATTATGATTTTGAGTTGGAACATTGGTCTGTAACTGATACTCTGGAATGCCTGACTGTAGGTTGCCTGTAGCCTTGGCATAAAGTTCTGAGAAAGTGAAACCTACTAATGCAGAAAATCCAGTCTGAATATTACAAGCAGAAAGAATAGTGGAGATTATTTAATCTAATTTCCTTGCTTTTGAAATGAGAATATAGTTCTACCCAAATGCACTGGTTATCTTTTATTTACCCAGCCACATCCAGTCTCCATCCTTCTTCACTTGCTATGCCCCTGGAGGTCCCCACATCAATGGGCTCTCTCACTTTCTGATTTCCACACAGTTCAGCTTATGGGGAACATTGATTTGAGGACAGAGGAAAGTGAGGTCAGATATTTATTCCCTTAGTGATCTCTGTGTGAGCTATCTGATTCTGTCCATGAAAAATTATGGCTCCTGATGGGTGGCTCTCTCCACACAGCCCTCTTCTTCTAGGTACAAATAACTACTCATTTCTTTTGTTCCAGGCCTGGGGTATCAATAGTATCCCACTGTTACTAGCCACATTGGGATTCTGACACTGCATGACTAGAGACGTCCATGTTCCAGACAGAAAAAATGGGAGATAGACCCAAAAAGAGTTAAAGGGGGCACATGCCACCCATGTCTCAATGGAGGTTCCTAAAAGCTGCCACATGACACCTGTGCTCACATTTCATTGGCCGGGACTTGCTTGTTTGGCCACAGTAAGCTGTAAAACCAAGAAATGTTCTCAATAGCTAAAGGTCAAACTAAAACTCTTACAAGCTGAGAATATCACAGGGGATAGTGAGCAGTTTCTACCACCCATGCCATTTAATTTAAGTCTAGTCATTAAACATGCATTCAGTCACTCTGGACCACTTCACAGTTCTGAGATACAGAAATGAATAATGCATGGCCTTGGTCTAGTCCAGCACAGGAGAGAGGTGCTGTCCTCCAACAAATAACCACGTTGGTCCCCATGCTAGGCATTCAGGATTCAAGAGTGCACAAGACAATGTCCTTGCCTTCAGACAGATGACCATGAAGATGCACCTCTGTTATAGCTCTTAGTCAATACCAGGTACCCTGGGAAGATGTGGTGGGAAGTAGAAGAGGAGAACTGTTCTCTGAAGGAAGACACAAGTTTACCAAGTGGACAAGGAGGAGACAGCCTTTCTAGGCTCAGAAGCAGCACGAGAAAGACACAGGGCATGAAAGTACAGTGTTTTAAGGGAGCAGCAAAGATTCCTGGAGCCTAAGAACGTAACCTGCATGGAAGAGAGTGGGTAAAGAATGAGGCTGGATGAGTCCACGGTGGCCCAGCAAGGGAGGACCCTGTGTGCCAAGCACAGGCATTTGATGAATCCCTCCACTCACTCCACCTGTCAATTTCTTCTGCTGTACATGCCATGGAAGGCTTCCAATAAGACACAAATGAATGCTAATATCATATCAGGGAGTACATCAAGTTCAAGCCCAAGTTACATCCCTCAGGAAATTTACCAGAGATCTGAATCTTGGAATTTCAGCCTCCTTCTTGGCTTGAACAATCTGATGGAATTCTAGAATAACTTAGTTGGGCTGACTTACTCCCAAGCTTGAGTTGAAAGGTAAGCAGGAGAGAGGAGGGGATCAGAGGACACTCGCTCCCACTCATTGTTTAGAATGGCTCCAAATGGTTTGTTCTGCAGTAAAAACAAGCATTTAAAATGAAAATAGTATGCTCTCCCCCTTCTGTCAGATATGTCCTGAAAAAGAAGAGGGGGAGAAAGAATGACTGTAAAGAAACCATTGCACGTTATGTGAGCAGCTACTATGTGCCAGACACTCTTCTAAGGTGATGGGGCCATCGTGGGGAGCAGGACAGAGTCCTTGCTGTTCCTAAAGAGTTCATGTGCTAGCCGAAGGAAAAAACTTTTTAATGTACTTAGTATCTAAAGTAGTAACTTCAAGGACCGATAGACTCCATCAAGAAGATAATACGGTAGCATGACTGAAGACTATTTAGTCAGGGGATGAAGTTCTTTCTAATAAGTGGTATTTGAGTTAAGACCTTGTATTAATTTCCTATTGCTGCTGTAACAAATTACCAGAAACTCGGTGACTTAAAACAACAAGGCAAATTTATTACCTCACCATTCTGGAGGTCAGAAGTCCAACATGGGTGTCATTGGGCGACAGTCATCAAATCATCAGCAGGGTTCTAGGAAGAACCCATTTCCTTGTCTTTTCTAGCTTTTAGAGGCTGCCTGCATTCCTTAACCGTGGCCCTCTTCCCCTGATTCCAAAGCCCGTACCTTCAAATCTCTGATTCTGATACTCACTCTCCTATTTCTTTCCTTCACCTATAAAGACTCTTATGATTACATGGGACCCACCCAAATGATGCAAGATAATCTTCTCATCTCAAGATCCTCACCCACATCTGCAAAGTCCCTCGTGCCATGTAAGGTAACATATTCAATGATGTGGGCATCATTGGAGGTCATTATTCAGTCTATCAGAGACCTAAATGGTGAAACAAGGGCAGCCTTAGGAACAAAGTCAGATCTTAGGAAATAGCATTACAAGCAGAAGGAAATGCAAGTGCAAAGGCTCTGGGGTAGGAATAAACATAGCACTTTAAGGGACAGAAAAATGGAAACAAGGCCACATCTCCAGAGTCTGGTTTTCTCTGTTGTACTTCGGAAAAGAGGGTTGTCCTAAGGATCTGTCACATTTGAGAAATCAGAGCAGAGCAAATCATCTTGAGTCAGAAAACACAACTGGCAGATATTTGCATGTTGATATATTCTTTGCAGCCTATCCCTGACACTTCGCAAAATTTTTCAAAATCTTGTATTCTATTTTAACCCCCCCCACACACACAAATTAAGTGTTACATTTAACCTTTGAAATCTTCCACTGGAAATACCCATCTCTTGATTTGATGTTAGAACCCATCAGCATTGATTTTTATTTATTTTTTTTATTTAAATTCAATTAGCCAAGGTACAGTACATCGTTGGTTTTTGATATAATGTTCAATGGTCATTAGTTCAGTATAACACCCAGTGCTCATCACATCACGCAGCATTGATCTACCAGCAGATAAAATCCACAGCTGGAGGAAGTTGGAATATCAAGAATGAAATGGTATTTGAGAAGGTTTCGAATGTCCAGAAAACAGATGTTTCTTTTTCCACATGAATATGCAATTTTTAAAACAATAAAAGCATACAATTTATATAGTGAAGTAAAATAAATCACACTGCATTCTACAAGTCTCACCGAATAAATGTTTTTAATATCCCAGCCCAGCAGGAAGGTCAAAACTTAACCTCTGCAAAGTTCGCTTTTTGTTGTTGGTTATCCCAACAATGAAGACTGCAATACTCTTTCTCTCGAATCCAAAATCTTTTTTCATATGTGAACCTCTGCAGTTTTAGCGAACCTAAACACCTACGGAAACGCTATGGCGCACATTCGAACAATAGCCACACCATCATCATGACGGTGGTTATATGTGCTGTTATTACTATGTCAGCAAGGTACAACGGATAGCATGGGGACCCCCAGAAGCCTCAGCCGTACCCCGCAATGTGCTGTCATCTCTTGGTGGCTCCATGGATGGTGTAAAGGATTGAAAGGGGTCAACCAGCACACAAGAACATTCAGATACAGACGAAACAATTAATTACCGGTGGGTCAGCAAATGATGGGCTGCCGGGGCTCACTCCCATGGGACAAGCCCAGCACTCCTGGCTTCCTCTTCTCTATGAGGTGGCAACGCACTACTTTTTCTCTTTATTTTCTCTACTCGTTAATTTTAATATTCCCAATACCTTCAGCATAAAAGCTTTTTAACCATGACAGGTAAAACACATCATCAGTCCCAATTTGTTTTTCCCAAAGACAACAACTCTTAACTGCTTCCTTGGAGTCTTTTTAGAATTGGCTCTCTATGTTTATAATAAAGTGCAGTATCATATCAAATCATAATAAATCATATCATATCTGTTTTCCCTTGCAAATGGCTTACACTATCCACATTGTGGGGCAATTTGCATTTTTCATGTTGCTCAGTACCCTGGGCAAACGTCCATGGCAGCAAGTCAGCATTTTTAAAGTGCCCTGTGCAGAATCACAGACCTCATGGTTTCTTTGTGGTTCACTGCTTGTGTCCGAAGAAGAAAGTTACTGAAACGTGTCCAGACCACGGTTTTCAAGAGAAAGGAATCCATTGTGTATGTCACTGACTTCATCCCAATGTATGACTTGGCTTTGGCAGTGAGTAGATTATTTTCCTTACCACCTCACGTGAAATAATTAAAAGACTTTCCTGCCTCACCTTCATTCCTCCTATGGCTCGTGAACAGAACTCAAAGGCTTTCAAAATTGTCACTTCAACAAATATCCATACTGACAGGCTCAGTCAAGTAATTTCTCTAAGAGGACATGTTATAAAATGAGATCCAACTTGGATCTATTACCATAAATTATGAAACAAAGGGGTCATCATGCTTGTGAATTTAGCAGAGTTGGAAAAAATTGGTATGAATATTTTTTCGTAAATCTTATAAGGCAATAATTTGCTTTTAGGGCCACATGAAAACAGAATGAATTCCGAGCGTATGTGACAATCCCCTCTTCAAAGAGGTACAGTGCTTTCAAATAAGGGATTGAATCAAGATTTCATCAAAACCACACCAAATGAGGTTTCAAAAAGTGATGGATCTAAGTTAATGTCAAAAAGAAAAAAAGAGAGAGAGAGAGAGAGAACTTTCCTTTTCCCTCATGAGCAAAGCAGGCTTCTGTCTATCCTGCATGCTCTGGGAGGACAGCGTGACTCTCCATGGAAGACACATCCCCAAGAGCACAGAAAGGCAGATCTTACATCAGTTTGTTTTGTCAGACCCTGGCCTTGGAACTTTTTTATAACAGAATAAATAAATCTCTGTCTTGGGATATACCACACCCTCCTAAACAAGAAAAATGTAACCTCCAACAACCGCTTTTTCTTGCTAGCCCCACCTAAGCAAGGCATTTTTTATGATATATGATAAGTGGGCTTTATTATCAAGCAGACTTATTTTGTTATATTTTGTTTTGTAACAGCTTTTTGAGATATAATTCATATACCATACAATTCACCCATACTTGGGGTTTAATCAAGCTTCTCGACTTCACTGGGCCTTAGTCTTTTTATCTGTAATATGGCACTAATAAGAGGAAGACCCCACTGATTTGTTCTGCAAATCAGATGCATCTCCACAGACAGTGGAAATCTCCATCTTGTTGATTTATGGTAATTTTAGGTACCGAATGTAGCTCAGTTCCATACCTTATCATTTCTTCTGATTAAAACCTGACACCATGAAAGACTCTGACCCTCCCCCGCCACAGGCTAGAGCTGGGGTCACTGGGGGACCGGGTGACATCATGGCTGCCTTGCCCCCCACTGGTGCTGCTGTGTGGAGGCACCTCTCTTCTCTTGGGATGGGTGGGGCCAGGAGATGGGGGTTTTAGGAATTTGGTGGACTCCTCTGTCATCCGGGGCCACAGAAGCCACTTGCTGTGACCTCTGCTGGCCTCCACACGTTTGCTGGAGCAGGGCCGCTGCGGAGCTTCAGTTCTCAAGAGGCCCAGGCCTGAGGAGGAAAAATGGCACAATCCATGCAGGTGGATGTGGATGGGTCTAATGAGTCATGATAGCCATGAGGTATTCCCTCCCACATCAGCCTATCTCCCTGCCAGTCTAACTTACCTCATCACCACACACACACACACACACACACACACACACACACACACTTCTCCATTTCTTTCTCTGGGTACAGGTTTTTACTTATTTTTCTCTCTTAGATGACAAAATCTGAAGGATTTCATAATTTTAGGTTACAACTCTGCCTTTGCTGCTTGCTTCCCTTCTTTGCTTTGTGATAGCCTATATAGAGAGTGCAGCCCTGTATGGGATATTATGGGTTCAATAATGTGCCCCCCCTCCTAAATGTACATGTTGAAGTCGTAGTCCCCAGGGAATGGGGCCTTATTTGGGAATAGGGTCTTTGCAGATGTAATTAGTTGAGATGAGGTCATACCGCTAGGGTGGGCCTCTAATCCAGTATGACTGGTGTCCTTTAAAAAGGGGAAATTTGGACACAAAACACACACAGGGAGAAAGGCAAGATTAGGGGACAAGTCTACAAGCCCAGGAACTCCAAAGATTGTCAGAAAACTACCAGAAACTAGGAGAGAACCCTCTAACAGATTCTCTCTCAGAGCCCTCAGAAGGAATCAACGCTGCCAACACCATGACCGTGGGCTTCTAGCCTCCAGAACTGTCAGACAATACATTTCTGATGTTTAAGCCCCCCGGTTTGTGGTACTTTGTTACAGAAGCCCTAGGAACTTCATACACAGGACATATTGTGTTGTCTTTCCCGCCCACCATCGTTCTGAGAAATCTCCATCCGTCCCCACCTACCATGGGAGCAGCCATGTTGAACAACATGACTCTGACCCTGGCCAGAGTTCATTAGAAACTTGCACTTGAGACCAGGAAAGTAAGTCTCCAGTGATGGAAGCCAAAAAATATAACCCGACAGCTGCCAACAATGGTGTTTTCCACAACAACAACAAAAAGCCAGTCTGCCACAAGACAACACCAGCACCCAGGGAAGCAGAGGCGAGGCTGGGAGAGAACTGGCAGCATCCCAGCCCTGGCTCCGTTGGTGCCTGAAGCCCCAGCTCTCTCGGGACCTGGCTGAGACTTCAGGTCCACGAGACTGGAGCGACCATCCAATTAATTCCTTTTTGCTCAGGCTGATGTATACAAGGTTTGTGGCACTTGCTAGTTACTACAATTTCCAAAACTTATGCACTCTTATTTCAATAATAAGCAGAAGAGGGGCGCCTGGGTGGCTCAGTCCTTAAGCGTCTGCCTTCGGCTCAGGTCATGATCCCAGGGTCCTGGGATCGAGCCCCGCATCGGGCTCTCTGCTCAGCTGGGAGTCTGCTCCTCCCTCTGCCTCTGCCCCTCCCCCTGCTCATGCTTTCTCTCTCTCTCTCAAATAAATTTTTAAAAAATCTTTAAAAAATACATAAACAGGGCACCTGGGTGGCTCAGTCGGTTAAGCAACTGCCTTCGGCTCAGGTCATGATCCTGGAGTCCCGGGATTGAGTCCCGCATCGGGCTCCCTACTCGGCAGGGAGTCTACTTCTCCCTCTGACCCTCCTGACCCTCCCCCCTCTCATGCTCTCTCTCTCTCAGTCTCTCTCTCAAATAAATAAATAAATAATCTTTAAAAAAAAATACATAAGTAAAATAAGATAATAAGTGGAAGATTGCTGTGCTACATAAGTGACTGTTCTTACCAATGGGGGTGCAGGATCCAGGAAACAGTCTTCATGAAAATGAAACTTGGTGAAAATAATATAAGTCTTGTTGAAACACTCTTCCTTCGTTGAAACTTCAAGCCATCAGAAAGAGCAAGAAATGATTAATTTCTTTACCTTTTAAATGAAAACCAAAAATAAGCCAGCAACAGGCAACTTTCATCTTTCATTAACATGTGGGAATGTTTGTTGACTTACAGACACAGCATAGTGCCTTCATTAATTAATTAAAAGTCATTTTGCAGAGTTGATCGGAATGTCTGTGAAAAGTTGGAGTCGTTTCAACTATTTATTATGTTTCCATTAGCTTTATTTTCAAGGAATTTACTAGGCCTGTGATAAGCTTCGAATGCCTGGCTTTTTGCCTGAGAAAATATTTGCTATTTAGTGTATTAACAATGAGGACTTTTCCTGTCTACCCATTACCCCATTTTGTAAAATCTAAGAAAATAATTGCTTAGTTTTCATTCTAATCTACACACTTCTTAATGGCTTCTAATATACCTAGAGATGTAACCTAAAAGGTTAGCTTTATGTCAGAAAAGGATAAGCAAGTGAAATCTGATGTTGGAGATTAGGAAATAAATTCACCAATTTTTATGCTATTTTGCCTACTAATGGGGAATATATTAGTTTCTGTTGCTGCATAAAAGCATATTCCAGAACTTAGTGGCTTAAAATAGCATTAGATATTTATCTCAGACGGTTTCTGGGGTCAGGAATTCAAGAGTGGCTTCCATCAGTACTTCTGGCCCCAAGTTTTGCCTGAGGTTGCAGTCAAGGTGTTGGTCAGGGTTAGAGTCATCTGAAGATTTGACTGGGACTGGAACATTCCCTTGCAAGAGGACTTACTCCTATGGTGGGTAAATTGATGCTGGCTGTGGGCAGAAGACCCCAGTCCTTACCACATGGACCTCCTCATAGCGCTAAAGTGTCTTCATGACATGAAGGCCGGCTTCACCCAGAGTGAGTAACCCAAGGGAGAGCAAAGGTAGAAGCTGTAATTTTTTGATGACCATGCCTTAGGTGCCATGCTCTGTCATTTCTACCGTATCCTAGTGATCACAGGAGTCAGCCCTATTTGAAGTGAGAAGGTAAGAATATGCAGAGGCAAAAATCATCTAGGACCTCCAACCACCTTGAAGGCTTCCTATTCTGAGTATTAATGGGAAAGGAAAATTCTTTGTAAAAGAGGACAGAAAATACTTTCCAAAATGAATATATTTAAGAAAATATCAGAAAAATAAACTATAGAATCACAGAATTCTAGAATCAGGAAGAAGCTCAGATATCATCCGGTCTAACTTGGTCATGGAGACTGAGACCCAGAAAGCTGATGATAGTTTTCTAAGCTAACTTAGCAAATCAGTCACTGAAATAAGATTAGATCCAAGCCTCTTTACTCCTAGTTAGGGCTTGTGGTGAATAAACTTGGCCTAGAAACCAACACCCACCCCAGCTTCCTCCCGCCGAGGCCGGAACGCCTAACCATCGTGATTCCCCAGCTCTCTAGCAGCTGGGGTTCTGGACGTGATTCAGGGTCAGGCAGTCAGAGCGCCGACCCAAGATGCGGAAATCAGAAGTGAGTTAGAGAATGGGCTGCTGCAACTTGATTTGCTCCTGCCGGCAAAGGTGGTGGCAGAGGACTTGGCTGTTCTGGGCAGAGGCGGCGGAGGTCCCGCTGCTCTGGTCACCAGCATGGTGAGCGCCGAGGGGCCCGGCTTGGAGATATTAGTTTGCACCTAGAAGATGTGACATGGCTTTAAGGCTAAGAGTTGCAACAATGGCTTCCTGATCTCTAACGAGCAAGGAAGCTAACATATTCCCGGAGTGAACAATGTCAGTGGTGATGGCCACAATCAAGAAGGTGGGAAATTTAGTGGTTAGCCGCTCCGCTGGAGGACTGGTTCTCTGGATGGTTCCTGGATTCCAAGCCCAGAGCCATTATTCCAGTCCTTCCAACAATTTTGTAAGTACCTAATTCCCTGGGTTAAATCCAGTTCTCATAAAATAGTTAGAGCCGTGCCTGTTATCTGCACCTAAATTCTATTTCAGAGCATGTTCATACCTAAGAATGAGAAAAGCAGCCTGACCTATGGAGACTGGCTTGACACTCACAGCTGGATCTCACAGTGGTTGGGAAATAGCCTGCCACTTACAGACAGGCCATGGGGTTCTCCCGTTGAACGTAAAACGTTTCTCAGAACATCAGCTTCAGACAGGCTCACTCTGTTGACTGCGGCAGATCAAGACATAAATAAGAGCACTCTGTATCATGTCTGAACCCAGACAGAACTGTGAATGCCGTCCAAATCACAAAAATGACAAAACACCCCCCTATTCTTGCTTCTCTGAGTGACGGCTGTTTACTAATGATAACCTTTGCCTTCCCTCTTTCAGATTTATTACAGTGCTCAGTCATAGACTTGCCCCTCTTCCTGACAGCATCCAATCCAGACACAAGCCCTGTTCCTTTAGCCCTCCCCCGCTCACCTAACACAAGCCCAAATCCTGCAATTCTTTCCCACTCCTTCTCGCGGGTGTGTGGTTTGCTTCCCTGCAACAAGTCATAAACCTGACAGATGTGTTCCTGCCGATCCTTAGCTGAAAGGCATTGACATATATAGTTTGGTTTGAAAACCTCACGCTCTGCCAGCACCAGTTCTTTTCTGTGAATAAGTGAACTACTCAATGTAGAATTAATATTCCTTTTTTCCCTTTTTCTCACCTGTGCTTCTTTATGAAAGCCCAAAAATGCCATACTCGTAGTTTTGTGTCACCAAAAGCACAGCAATCATATGCATCATATGATAAAAAGAAAATCATAAAAGGAAGGATCAACAGTAAGCCAAGAAGGCGATTGAAAATTAGACAAAGCAATTATATAGTGAATTGGATAATAAGACAATTCTTGAATACCCACAATACACCAGGCACCTGTGCTGGTCATTTACATATGTCATTGACTTCATCATCACAATTCTACTGCAAAGTAGGAATTTTAATTCCCATTCTATAGATGAGAAAGACTGAGACTCTGGAGCCTAATGACCTATTTGGAAACTAGTAACGATGGTATCCAAACTCAAGGTGCTAAAAATCATATGTTTCCACAACAGATATAGAGACAATATGGACATTTCTGAGCGAACACAAAACACCATTTTTTCTCCGAGTATTAGGTCTTTGGTTTGGTGTTAATTGTCAGAATAAAGAAGCAGCTTTAAAAGAAAAAAAAAGCAAAAAAAGAAAGAATAAGGAAGCAGCTATGCAGCAAATATTTAATGGGGACCTACTACGAGGGAATGTTTTAAGAAAGTTACGTGTGGCAAATGCTTGCGGCAAGTGTGTCTACGGCAAAGATGCTTGTGGCGAAAGTACCTAGACCCGTTGCCAGACCTAAAGCATTTTTCTGAGCTCCCTCGACTTCTATTAATGGCAGTGACGCCACCCTGGCCGCGAGCCAGCCACCCACTGCACGTAGATGTGCTCGACAGGCCAGCTGGAGGCAGGCACCGCATCAGAAACGTGGCACCGCACACTCTGCGCTGATTTCGGCTAAGCACCTCCAAAGGGAAACGACTTCCTGTGATGCCCGCCGAGTGCAAATGGCCTGTGTCCAGGTGGCCTCATTGTGAGGAGGGGCGAGCTGACCCAGTACCAACCAGCACCAGCCCCCCCGCCCACCAGGCCTGCAAATCACAGAACCCTCCCCGCCCACCCCATGCTATGAACAGCCAAAGTGAAAATAAACCCAAACAGTCTGGGAGCTCTTCGTTCTGTTTCATGGATTAATGTGCTGGATTCACAAACGTATTTTTAAGCATACATTGCGTTGTTCTGAATTCTCTGCTTCGTCGTTGTCCCAAATGACATTCAAGGGTGCGTCCTAGACTGAACTCCACAGTGGCAATTCCAAAGGAATCCAGCAAGTGCCCAAAGGGCTCCTAAGGGTAGCAAAGGGACCAGTGCTCTTAACTCAGTGGGTGTGTGTGCTGTGAATAGGAGAGAGGAAGGGAGGAAGGGAAGGGAGGGTGGGGGGCATAAAGCAAACACTCTATCAGACCTGAAACACGTACAGAGAATGGGGAAAAGGGAGCATCACATCCCTAAGTCCACTAAGATTTTTAAATGCAGATGAAAATATACCCCAAATAGGCTCATGGAACAGAGAGAGGACATTAGGGGAAAACTAAGGGAATCTCATAAAGTATGGACTTTAGGTAATAATAATGTATTAATATTGGTTCATTAATTGTCACACATGTAACTTACTAATGTAAAATGTTAATAACAGAGAAATTTGGGTATTGGGAATACAAAAACTCTATACTATCTTCCCAATCTTCTTTACATTTCAGACTGTTCCAAAAGCTTATTCAAAATATAGATTTTTATATATATTATTATATTATATGATATATATTTCATACAATATATGTATTATAGTATTTCATGTGTATATGTATATATATATGTATATCCAGTAGATTTGCTTCAAAATAATCTAAGAGACAAGGGGGATATTAATGGGGATATAGAGGAAATAAGATTAGTTACGACTTAATAATTGGTGGAATTATATTGGAGGTGGATACATGGATGGATAAGTTATATTATCTCTTCTACTTTCTTACATGTTTGCATGTCTCCATAGTAAAAAGTTCAAAAACATATACCACCATTAAACTGAGAAATGAGAAGAAGAAAATATCTACTTGTCCATCTACAGTGAAAATGGTGCTTGCAGGAGATTTATCGTTATCAGCCATCAGTAAAAAGAACTCTAGTCTAATGCATACCGTACAGCTGAAGAGTAGCAGGTTTTATTGGTGCTAAAAAGGGTAGGTTTCCCATTGTGTTGGGCAAGTGGATGGCATTGACATGTGTAAAGGCATGTGATTTAGTGGCTTTCCTTCTAGTATCATTAGCCTGATCCACAACCCCACCATCCCCTATGATCAATGGCAGACACTGGCTTCTTCTGATGGGGTCAGAGCCTTTGGAAGCTTTGAAAGAACATTTTTCTCTGTGTGTGACGTGAAAGCAGGCAGCTCAAGTTCTGGGTGCGATCTGACTAAAGCCTTCTAAGTCATCTGTAACACGAAGAGAAAACTGGAAGCTTCCCCGCACTGTGCCGGCCACACCCCTCACGGCGGCTGCTGCTAGAACAGGGCCATGAGCAGAGGGCCGCCATTAGTAAGAGAGTATGTAGCAATCTGCTTCTGAGAGCAACCAGGAAGTTGCTCTTCCTCCTGCATCCCTCTTAAACAAAAAGTACCAACATCAGAGCAGGCTCCCAAGTGAGAGGCCTGGGAGCCATTCATCCCGGACACCTCCATCTCCGTAATCTTCTAGAATCCAATCAGCTTCCACGTTCTGCAGATTCTACCACCTTCCTTTCTCTCAGATCTATTCTCCCCTCTCCATCCCTGTTGCCCACTGCAAGTTCAGACTCTCATTCTCCATCACCTGGACTATGTCAATATTCTCCCACTTAGCCTCCCCCTGCTTTCAACCCCTGCAAACCACTTCAATGCTGCCACAAAGATGAGTAATATGATTATCTCGTTCATATTCTGGGAACCCCCTCAATATTGCCTCACAAACTTCAGGATGAAGAATTTGCCTCTTAGTTTGGAACACAGGGACATCTATAGTCAGGCCTCTGCCTACCTCTCCTTCCTTTTAGGCCCCATTCCTCCAAGTTTAACTGTTTGCAGTTCTCAGAATGTGCCAGGTAGTGTCCTATCTCTTTACCTTTGCTCCAAGGTCCCTTCCTCCCAGCGTGTCCCTCAGTGAGCACCTTCATATTTTTCAAGACCCAGTTCAAGCCTCACACCTTAAAGAAAACCATCCTGGTCAGGACCTGCCACAGAGGTGAGTGTGTGGTAAGTCCAATCCACGCTCCACTCACCAAACCCAGAGCTCTGGTGAAGGAACGATAGGAGCCCAGAGGATGAGGCTCTAATTTACAACAGGGCACTGCACGGGCTAGATACAACCCTTCTGCCCAAGTGGAATCTGCCACGACCTCTTTGTATCCCCACCATACCCCATACCCATTGGCAGCCCCTTATTGAACTTGGAGTTTAGTGGAGGGAGAGAGTTGAACCCATAGGCATTCGGGGCAATGCCATCTCTTTTCTGCCTTGTAACTGTGGCACCTAGCACAGAGCCTAGCACATGCTGGGCACTTAATACATGATAATACTTTCACTGTGTGAGAAAAATTCACTTCTTTTCCCTGTGTTTCTCCTTTTCTCATGTATTAAGTGCCCATAAATGATGCACCAGTTCAAAGCACTATATTGTTAGATTTTATGAGTATATTTATTTAAGGCATGGTTTGCAAACAAGCCATGTGTTGAAACATGAGAATTTCACATCTGACCAAGCCCAGTCTGGTTCAGTGGAGCCGCGTTGGTAAATCTCCAGCTCATGACGAATGATCGATCTCAAGATCCTCGTCAGAGGCATCCTCAGGAAGAGGCAGAGGCCAGGGCTTCAAACCCCCAGTCCCCTGCTCACTTGCAGAAAAGCAGCATAGTGCTGGGAGGGCTCACAACAGGAGGCCTGTTGAAAACAAGTTGTGGTTTCATCCTGTGTTTGGATTTCTGTGCAGGGAAGGGCACTTCCTCTTGCATTCGTGAGAGCCAAATCACACATTCGGGTGGAGAGGATTGTGGCTGTAAAGCTCATGTTGGACACATGAAGAGGTGTCAGCATCCTAGCACTGGCTGAACTCATAGCTTGGAGCATAAACTTGTGTGGCAGGCCACCAGGGATTGGGGATCACTTCTGCCGCATCGTTTTCTGCTGGGGTTGCAATATGAGGGAGGCCTTGTTGATGTGCGTCTAGTCTATTATGCTTGGCAATACCCTCTAGTTAGCACTGTTTGGCTACTTGCTAACTTGGGAGTTCTTCAGAAGAGAGAATATAAAAAGATTCCCAGCCTCTCCTTGACTTCCTCTCCTTGCAGTTAACGTAGGGCAGCGGGAAACAGTGAGCCGTAGACCTAGCACTGTCTAGAGAAGCAGACCACGAGTTTGAGGCAAGCTGAGTCCTTGTGTGTTTCACTTCCATGATGGTGTTCACCAACGGGGCTATTTTGGTCTGTTTTAAGGAAGGAGAAAAGGAGACCCTAGAAGACCATGTCAGAAAAGCAGCTGGGGGCTGAGGGGAGGCGGGGGGGATGAAAGCTATAGCTCTTGAAGAGAGAAATAAAAACGTGGGTTTTGTTAGAAACAATGTTCCTATTCCCAATACTTTCAAAGACGTAAAAATTAGGAGGAAAGAAAAATCTTTCTGGCGTTTTTGCAGGCACAGAGCATTTATTCTCTCTCCCATTTCTTAATTTGGCCTTTTCTTTCTTCAAGTACCAAATCCAATAAATGTTCTTTAAATGGAAAGAAAAAACTATTAATGAATGCCAGAAAAACAGTTTCCCAGCCAGTCAGCCAAACCACAAATACCCAAAAATGTGATTTCATTTTTAATAATATAATGAACTGAAGAATATCAAATAGAAATATAAAGAGAAAGAGGAAAATGTATTCTAAGCATCTGTCAAAAGGATTTCCAACTTCAGATTAGAGAAGACAGATCAAGAGAAATACCTAATCAATGCCAGAATTCAAAACCCAGTGTTAACAAAATTGAGAAGGTATTCGTGATTAATGAATTCTAACCTCTCCTATAGGCTAAGTCGCCTACCCTGAGTCCCTTGAAGTTCTCTCCCCATTCAGTACCTGCATTTTCCTCACCTGTAAGTGAGCCAATGAGCACACATTATAAACCAAGAGACTGAAGATGGCATAGGGTGAAGACATTAGTGCCAGAACCTATGTTTTCTAAGTACCAACTCTTCCTCTGGAGGAGGTCCTTAGGCTGACTTAAGCTCAAAAAGATTAGCTCCTGCATCCCTGAAGCTGGGGAAAGATGCAAGATAATTTGTAACTACACAGGTGACATCTCTCAAGAGTTTTCTCTAACCGGCTCGATAGCCCAGGAGAGAAGGCTTAAACTCCTCATCTGTTTTCCCCAAACACCTGGTCACATCTCTTGCTGCATTTAAACAAGGTATTGTAATGCAGTGCCTAAGGTCTCCCTCGTTAGACCGTGAACTTGAGACCCTGGTATTTTTACACCTCTGTTACAAAGTATAGTGGCTGGAACATGAGTTGACTAATTTACATGAAAGCTTTCTTTGTATCTGAAGAACTCAAGTCCCATTCGTTGTTCTACCCTATGGTTATATAATTATTATCATTTTTTAGTGCCAACAAATAGGATGCATGATTCTTCAGGTTATATCAGTTAAAAATTTTATAAACAGAGAAACAGGTACAGATACTAACTACATCTAGACCATTGCTCCAACTTTTTGGTACAGGAAAAGCATGTGGGGATCTTGTTAAAATGCAGATGCTGATTCAGTTGACTTAGGGAGGGGCCTGAGATCCTGCATTTCTAACAAGCTCCCAGGTGATGTCAACACTCTTGGTCCACAAAGTGACAGTGACTTGAAACCAGGTGAGGTTCAATGTTCTCTCCTGACAGTTAAGTTCAGAGATGAGCCATTTAGGGCTGCCTTGGAAATTCTGCCGTGTCACCAGGGGCGCAGATTTCTTCTGTCCTACTGCTTTCGTATCCTAGGTATGTTTTACAACCTCAGGGTCTCCTCTTCTCCCAAGATGGCAGCTGCCGACACTACAGTCAGGAGAGAAGAGGAAGCACCAAGAACAAATGGGTACATGACTAGGTCAACCCCTTCAATAGAAGCTTTCAGGAAGAACCCCACTCAATAACTTCCACTGTGTGAGAAAAATTCACTTCTTTTCCCTGTGTTTCTCCTTTTCTCATACACAGCCACCACAGTCACTATACTTCTGACATAGGATGTGTGAGATTTTCCCCCACACCAAGCAATTTTCTGAGACCAGCTGGGTGTCCTACAATTCAACTCAATTCTCATGCCGTCTACCTGGAGATAGCTTCAGATTCCACAGGTTAAGGGCTCGGTCCCACAAGACTGCCCACCCCACAACTTCAGATCCCAATCAGAAGTCCATGTTGTCACTTGTGCTTCTGACTGACTAGCTATAAATCAGAGGTTGCCACAACCCCCTCCTCGGGTTTGAATAATTTGCTAGAGTGGCTCACAGAACTCAGAAAATGAGTTTTCTTACTAGATTACTGGCTTATTACAAAGGATATTACTCAGAAACAGCCAGATAGAAGACATACACAGGATGAGATACGGGGGATGGGGTTTCGAGCTTCGTGTCCTCTCTGAGCATGCTACTCTGCTAGACCCTCCACATGGTCACCAACCCAGAAATTCTCTGAACCCCATACTTTCGGGTTTTTATAGAGGTTTCATCACATAGGCATGATTGATTAAATCATTGCCCATTATTGATCAGTTCAACCTCCCAGCCCCTCTCCCCTCCCCAGAAGGTGGGGACTGAAAGTTCCAGCCCTCTAATCACATGGTTGGTTTCCCTGAAACCAGCCCCACCCTTAGGTACAGTCCAAAAGTCACCTGCTAGCATAACCTCAGGGGTGGTTGAAAGGGGTTTGTTATGAATATCAAGACAGTTTTATTGCTCTCATCACTTAGGAAACTTTAAGCATTTTAGGAGCCAGAAATGAGGATGAAAACCGAATATATATTTCTTATTACAAATCACAACATCACATTCACTTATATCTCATTGGCCAAAACTTAGTCACTATCTAAAGGAAGGCTTGAAAATGTGGTTTTCCAGTTGGCTACATTGCTGATAACACTGAATTGAGGTTCTCTTAGGAAGAAGGGAAAAATGGATGCCAGACACTAGCAATCTCCACTATGAAACAAATGAGATTATCATGGATCCCCTGTTAGTTACCCATGGCCTTAACCTCTGGACTGTGCCCAATACCTGAAGCAATCATGCTGTTACTGTGTTCAAAGACACAAAAAAGGGAGCTATCTCTGTGGTTTCTTGAGTCTTGTAAGCTCCCTGACTTTATTTCTTGACTGAAGCCATCATCACACATGGTTCCAAAACTTGAAGAAAGTTGGAGGGAACCAGCTCATCATACCCTTGCTACTTCTTCTTTGGAATAACATTACTATTCACTGCTTAGTTTGATTCAGGCTTTACTTGCAACCATGGGTTCTTAGATGTCAAGGAAACACTGTTATTGTGACATTAGCTGAGATCCTGGCTCAAGGATGGTGGCAGGTCCTCCAGCTTATTGTCCCTGAGGCTATGGCTTATAAATAAGGGAGAGAGTCCAAAGGGGATGTGCTATTTTCCCTGCTCAGGGCCAATTCTGTTTATTCCTTGAGTACCAAGGGAGTCACCCAAGGTGAAGAAACAATCCCAGCCCATTGATTTCTGCCTGAGTAATCACATTCTTTTCCTGCCTCTTTGCCCAAAATTTCCAGGGAGCAGGCAGGGGCCAAGAAGCAATATACATTCCTGAAAGGGAGGCTTCTTGAGTAGATTAAAATGATGGCATCTGTTGGGGGCTGACACAGGTGGGGTGCCTGCCCTGTGCCCCAAGTCATGACGTGAAAGACAGTGAAAAGCTCAAATCAGAAACAGGCAAGAGAGAGGTTGTCATTTGTTTTCCTTCCCTTCTCATATCTCAAGGAGTTTATATCTCCAAAATTATGATTTGAAATAATAAACACATTTCGTGATGGTAAATAACTATAATGTGTTCATCTATTACTACTAGAGCTTCATTCCTTGAAAATAATTTATATAAATTAACCAAAAGTACCTTTTTAAAAATAAATGTAATATGATCTGTTTTAGTTCAACCATCAGATTTTGTGATCTATAATAATAATAATAAATTACTGTATATAATAATATATCAGAATATAACAATAATTCTGAGCCAGAGTAGATAGTCTGCAGTCCACATCTATACAAGGACCCACCTGCACAGCCCTGGCCTGATGTTGATGAGGAGCAAGGTGGTGTTGAACCCCTGGATGAAGTCTCACAAGAGGCAGAGTGGTGGGTCCACATCGGGCTCCTGAAACTGCTTTTTATTCCTCCCTAATTTTTTTTTTTTATCAACCTGACTTAATGGACAGATTTCCAGGTTTTAATTTTCCATCCCACCCCACTCCATCCTGGAGGACTGTGGGAGAACTTTCTTTTTGGTTGTCACCACAATTCCCTTTCTGTCATTATGACAGTCAAGGAGAAGCCAAGAGACTCTTATGAATCCCTTTTTAAGTTTATCCAGACAACCCCCTGCTGAGAGTTTGTTTTGTTTTGCTTTGTTTTTTACCTTGTCAGGATTGTTCAGGGCAACCCAAGACCTCCTAGAGGGCCAGTGCCAACAGAGGAGACCCTATTTCTGCTGATGGCATTGATCTTTCTTGGGCTTCTCTGAGGTTGGGCTTCTCTGACCTTTGTCCATCCTGCCATGGGACAACATGTTAGGTACCATATTGAATTTAGGTGTTGAAAACTGAGGCCCTTCAATCACCCTATTCCCAGTTCCATTCACTTCTTTTTTTTAAAGATTTATTTATTTATAAGAAGCAGTAGTATGCAGTCAAGTTGTTAGCATGAGCAATTAAGAGGATATACAGAGGTTACAGTTACTAAAGAAGTACTACCATATTTTTAAGTGTTAATAGCTTAAAGTTTCCCAAGTGGGTTTAAAGTTGGATTGACACCTTGATGTTATGATGTTAGAATTTTAACTTAGTATTAAGTGTTCTGTGAGCCCTCACTTTACCTTCTTTAGTTATTCTCCTTGCCAAACTCAACACACCGATCTCTGTTGTGTGAGGGGATGGTGGGGTGGGAAGAGTCAGGGAGATAAGCTAAAATTATTTTTTTATCAGATGATTGTACTCTGTATAATCTCTCAGTGTCCTGTGAAGTTTGTCTTTATGCGGGGCAGCAGGGAGACAAGGGGAATCATGAGTACAAATACAGGAAAAATTGATTTTGCCCCCCTGGTTCTTCCACAGGTAGTAAAGAAAGCCTTGCCTTTCTACTATTATACATCTAGATGGGAAATAAGCTCTTCTCCTTCAGAATGAAATGTTTTTTCACCTAATTAGAGATGAAATTGAGCTTTATTCCAAAAAGGAAAGTCATAAAGCCTGATCATTGGAGAGTTGTACTCTCGACTTTTGACCCTATATTAATGATATTAAGTCCAGATAGGAACCTCTGTTCCAGAGTTGCCAGATAATTACTAATGGGGTACAACCACTTCCATATTTTTTTTCTTTATTCTCTCTTGGTTTCCGTGTATCTTTCTTAACCTCAAGCATTTCTTTCTTCTTTTTTTGACTTGTAATATAAGCTAATTCAATAGCAACAATAAACAATATGGAATACTTGTCCTTGCTCTGAAGCCTGAGAGGTCTTTAGGTAGGAATAGGATGAAAGGAGGATGAAAGAGGACCAGCTAATTGCAGTATGTGCATAAAGGAGAGGTAAAGAGATGGTAAACTAAGGCTGAGGAAATTTTTCTGATACTTTCTTCACCTCTCTAACATATCTTTTGTGTTCCTGTCCTTATAAATTGTGCTATTAGGAAGAAGACACAAGTTACTGTATAGTGTATTAAAAGTAGTAGGTGGGTAGAACCAATGTATTTTTCAACCAGTAAGTGTATACAGTTAGTATATATAATTAAAAATTGGTATAAGATAGTCATTAAAAATACCTGAATATTTTTTTTAATATTTTATTTATTTATTTTGAAAGAGAGAGACAGCGAGAGAGGGAACACAAGCAGGGGGAGTGGGAGAGGGAGAAGCAGGCTTCCCGCGGAGCAGGGAGCCTGATGCAGGGCTCGATCCCAGGACCCTGGGATCATGACCTGAGCCGAAGGCAGACGCTTAACAACTGAGCCACCCAGGCGCCCCTAAAAATATCTGAATATTATGTTAAAAGTATACAATCAGTGTTTCTGTAATGATGATGGGTATTCTGCCTCTTGTTTTGCTTTGTGATTATAGAGGAAAATATTGTTTTTAAAAATGTATATTTGGGGCACCTGGGTGGCTCAGTTGGTTAAGTGTCTGCCTTCGGCTCAGGTCATGATCCCAGGGTCCTGGGATCAAGCCTGGGGTCGGGCTCCTTGCTCAGTGGGGAGCCTGCTTCTCCCTCTCCCTCTACCTGCTGTTCCCCCTGCTTGTGCTCTGTCTCTCTCTCTGTCAAATAAATAAATAAAATCTTAAAAAAAAAATGTATATTGCAACAACTTGGGGGTAAACAGCAATCTGGAAAAAAAAAAAGCATCATGTTATTGTACGAGAGAAAGATTTATTTGTTTACTTTAGAGAGACAGAAAGAGAGAGTGTGTGCATGAGCGGGGGTGGGCAGGCAGAGAGAGAGGGAGACAGACTACTCAAGCAGACTCCCCGCTGAGCATGCAGCCCAATGTGGGGCTCAATCCCAGGACCCTGAGATCATGACCCAAGCTGAAATCAAGAGTCAGATGCTCAATCAACTGAGACACCCAGGCACTCCTCCATTCACTTTTAAGAACACCAATTGGATCACCTAAAGGACTGCCCAAGGAGCACTATCTCTGTTAGCCACAGAAAGTGATGACACCCTCAGTCTTTACTAAAAGCCTGGCCCACAACCCACCTTCACTCATTGCCCAATTCAATGTTGCCCTCACATAACCTCGTTAATTAGCGCCAGCACTCAGTTCCAAGAGGCCCCTCCAGAAAGCCTGCAGACCACTTCTCCCCTCGGCGTGACTAAGCAGAGCTTAATCAGGCCCAAATGAGCTTCATTTCTTGGAGCAAGTGCTTGTCCCTACAGTTTCCAGGATAGACTCTAGGCCACAGGGCCCAAGTTTAAATCTTGGGTGTACAGCTTACTTTGGGTAAGTTATTAAAAATATCTCTGATCCTCATTATTCTTATCTTCAAAATAAAGATTAAAAATAGTCCTCTTCCTAGGGTTGTTTAAGAGTTAAAAGAGCTAGGGTGTGCTATATATTTAGACCATACCTGACATATAATAAACCATCAATAAATATTAGATATTGTTATTTTGGCAATGCTGGAATTGACACTGTCTTTGCCAGATTCATTCATTCATCTGCTCATTTAAAATGTATTTATTGGGGCGCCTGGGTGGCTCAGTCTGTTAAGCAGCCAACTTTTGATATTGGCCCAGGTCATGATTTCAGGGTGATGGGATCAAGCCGGGTATCAGGCTCCATGCTTGGCAAGGAGTCTGCTTGGGATTCTCTCCCTCTCCCTCTGCCCCTCCCCACTGCTTGTACTCCCACGCACTCTCTCTCTCTCAAATAAATAAATAAATCTTTTTAAAAAATATATTTATTGAGTACCTATGATACATCAGCTATTGTGATCAGCCAAAAATTAAGGGCAGCCATTTTACATAAATTATAAATACCTATACAGATTCTAATATATTAGTTTTTCAGAAGGTGTTTTAACATGATAGCCTCCAAAACCCTGGAGTTTTACAATGTTCATCTCCTCATATTCTTGGTTTTAAACTTTTATTTTCCTGTTAAGAAAGCCTCCAGTGGCCAACCCACAATGACCTCTGAGAGCAAATTTCCACTGTCAGCCTCAGGGTAGAAATTCATGGCAGGTCTTTTAAATTTTCATTTCTAGTTAGGTTTTCCAAAATGTGGACATGATGTTTCTCCACATTTATATTCCTCTCTATTGAGATAAATACTACCTAAAGTGAGACATATAAAATAAATAAAAGGTAAAAAGATATTTAAAAGAGAGACATTATGTCTGGACAGAATTATTGCTCTGCTAGCCGGTCCCCACTTCAGGCCTTCAAAGGACTCACAGTTATAAAGTCAAGCCCTAGGTGGATGTGGCAAGGGTTCAAATCCCAGCTTCTACCATTCCTCCTGGGTGACCTTTGGCAAGTTGTTGACTCTCTCTATGCTTCTGCTTTCCTTACCTGTAAAGGTGAGGAAAAGAAAAAAAAACCTACTCTATAAAATTTTTATGGAGCTAAATGAAGTGATCCATCTAATCAGTGAGCACATAATAAATATCAGCTGTCAATGTCAGTCACTGATCAATCATTTTTTTCCATGAGCCAGACTTTTAGACACAGATAGTCTCCTAAAAGGAAAATTCTTTGCCAAACTTTTAAAATTTTCAGATACTACTCTTCAGCTGTCCCACGTGTCATTAAATATGAGAGGTAAAATTGCACCCATTCATCCATATAAAAACTGTGATTGGAGAGTGGTTCTCTAAGTTTATAAAACTCAGGTCAGAAAAAGAACACCAATTCATATCATGTGACTCCATTCACAAGGCTCTCTTTTTTTTTTTTTTTTTTTTTAATTAACCTTCCTGTACCAGTGGGCCAAGGGGGGGGAAATGACCAAGTTATTGCAAAAACCATAAACTCTTCAGAAAGCACCATTGGCTCTTGCTGGAAATGCACCCTGGCAGGATATGTTTAGGTCATTCAATTCAACATATTATCTATCCAACAGCCATTCTTCAAGAAAGCTTCATGTCCAGTTGGAATACCAATAGGTACTGAATTCCAAAAATTATAAAGGGAGCCCCTGTCTAGCTGACAAATGGGCAATCACACTAAGTGTAAGAATAATAAAGCCATTTTTGTACAGAGGTTTTGAAATAGGGGAAAATATGCTCTGTCTCTCTAATCTATCAGTTCAAAAACAGTGAAGTCTTGCAGACACTGGAGAGCAGTCCAGGGTTTCCAGGCAGGTGAAGGTGAAAGCAGCAGACCAGTCAGAACAGGTCTGTCTGGCCTCTGACTGGGGCTGGCTCTGCCAGGGAGCTGTAGAAACAAAGATGTTAGGAAGGTTGTGTAGAATACAGAGACTGTCCAGAGGGCTCTGTATATCAGTGGGCCATAGTCAAGGGAGGGTGCTTCCAAGAAGCTGTTTTGATACAACTTCACTTTTTCATTTTGAGAGAGTGCATGCGTGCACGCACACACACGAGCGGGGATGGGGGGCAGAGGGAGAGAGAGAGAATCTTAAGCAGGCTCCATGCCTAGCATGGAGCCCAAAGCAGGGCTCAATCTCACAACCCTGAGATCAGGACCTGAGCTGAAATCAAGAGTCCCACGCTTAACCAACTGAGTCACCCAGGCACCCTACAACATCACATTTTTAAAAAGATTACCAGGTATTTTTAACAGCCTTATCCTGACCCTCTCATTCCATCCCATGTATCTCTTCATCTACCATTTTTGTTGAAACCTGTTGGCTAGTACGTGCTGTTTGTATTATATTTTCCATCTACCCTTTCTGGACTCCCCAACCCTGAACATAACCCACCTCACCCCACTTTGCTCCATTCCTCATTGTTGATAGGAACCAGCAAAATCTCTATTTACTAGGAAATTTCTTTCAATAAAGTATCTTAAAATCCACTCTTCTGACCCCAAGGACATTTGATTAAAATGAATTCTGATATTGACACTTATTCTAAATGCGCAAAAGACCCATAGATAATATTCCACTCATGATTCATTCATAAGAAAATTAGGAGATTCTTCACAGATATTTGAAGGTAGTTCTGCCTTTGTATTCTGTTTCCAGGTTCAAAAGTCTCAAAACTCTTCTCTCAGTTCTCTCACATTCCAGAATGTCTATGGTCTGTCTTCTCTATACATGACCTGCTCATACTCTTGGTCTTTTCCAGATTGGACAAATGAAGTTCATTTATCAATTGCCTCATGCCCGCTGTTTCACAGTGAATTCCATTTGCGTCTACCAATGAGGAGCTTTGATCATGTTGTATATTTGGACACACCTTTCATTGCTCTCTCTTAAACTTTAAAGTAAAAAATAATGCGTTTGGTGACAGCCTCCCATTCGATTTGAGGCCGTATGTTGGGTGGCGTAGCTGTTAATAACACAAGCTGCCTGGTTCTGAACTTTAGCACCATCCACATGCATCGCAAAGTAATATTGGGTAAATTGTTTAACCTCTTTGTGCCTCTATATGTTGTGAGGATCAAGTGAGTTAATATATGTAAATATATTATATATTATATATGTAAATACATTACACATGCTTATTACATGTGTCAAGTATTCTTTCAAATTATATATATGTGTATATGTATATGTTAGCTGTTATTTTTACCAATCTTAAATTGGGTACATTGTTTAAATAGACATTTCACTTAATAATAATAATAAGCCATTGTTTTGTTTTTTCTTTCTTTCTTTTTGACGCAAGCCTGGTGGTCAGGATTATGGTTGGGACAAGAAGCAGAATAGGACTGGGGAAAGCTCTCGGGCTTGCGTGTGGCTCAGGTATGAACGATACACATGTTCACGGGGTAGTTTTGTCAAAGTGCTACTAAAGGAGAAAATGAGAGATGAGTTGATGTTTCTCTCATGAGTATTACTCAGAATCTTTTCTTCATTGAAAATGTAATTACTTGATTTGTTCCCCATACCAAAATGTTCCACCGTCAAAATGACTACACCAAGAAGACCTCATAGGAAAGGCAGGTGCCCAGTTATTTAATGGGGAGGCATTGTCATGCTGCAGAAGTGCAAAGGGGAAATGGGTCGACTCAGAAACCACCTCCCAGGGCCAGCCCACATGCGAGCGTGCCAGCCGTGCAGAGGATGGGGAGGAGAGCATGCCCCCGAGCCAACCCTGAAGCTATGAAACTTAGAAGGATAAAAACCAGGCATCACTCAGACCCGAAAAGAGAAATAAGTGAGATGTCCAAGAGAATCGAAACGCCCAGCTAAGCCTCTCTCCTAAGCCAGCGTTTGCTGAGTAAACCAGGGACAGAAGGCAACTAACGCTCCCCCTGCCCCTCCGCTCCCCCTACACCCATGGCAGACAGAACACTTCTCCTGCCAAGCCTAGGGGACGTCACAGATTCCCTCTCAACATCATGTTCCAGGTCGGTTTCCCCTTCAGTGCCTGTCACTGGGACAGGCTGCTTAAATTGGAGGGCCCAGTGCAAAATGAAAATAGGGGGCCCAATGTTTAAAAATTAAGCATTTCAAGATGACTAGAGCAGAGCATTAAACCAAGTGCAAGTCCATTCTGAGCACGGGGCTCTGGTCTTCCGCCCAGAGTCAGCCCCGTCTGCCATAGGTCAGTTCCCTGGGAAGCAGACTCCAAAAGCCTGAGATGTGCATGTGGAGGGCTTATCCAGGAGTGCTCTTAAATACACTTCTATAAGGGGGTGAGGGGAGCAGGACAGGGCAAGGGGAGAAGCTGAACTGCCCTGCAGTTGGGGCAGAGGCCTCGGGGGATTCCCTGAGGAGCCCTGGAGCTGAGATTGCCCCTAGAGAGGCAAGGGGCCTGGACCTTATGCCGCACACACTGAATGGCCAACACTCACTGGATGCAGGCTGCCCCAGGCAAGGGCCATGGCCTCGGGCAATGTGGCTCTCTTTGGCAGAGGCTAATTCCCAGAGAAACTCCACCAAGTGCTTCAACCACGACCATTCCCAGTAGCAGAGGGCCGAAGGGCCCCATCCTGAAAGGAGACTGGGGCTGAGCATCGCTGCATACACCACCCTCATTGACGGATGGCGAGTATTTTCCATTCCTGAAATAGATGTTGCAGTTGATGACCTTCTGGGACCAGTGTGGCAAGGTCACTTCAATAAAATAAAACAAGGCCAACAGCAAGAAAAAAGAATACCAGGAAAAGCTCCAGGGTTGTGTGCCCCTCCTCCGGCCAGGGGCGGAAGATCGGAAGCCCTGATCGTACAGGGAGGCTTGGAAGCTGAAGAAGGTGCTTTAGAACTTGACAGCTTTTACATTGTTTTTATTATCTGTATTTCTTTTCTTATTTTCTTATATTTTCCCTTTTCACAATGAAGAGATGCTGGCATTTTAAAATGAACGCTGCTAAAGAACAAAAGGGAAAACAAGGGGCCTGTTTTTGTCCTTTTCTGGCTCAGGAGATGGGGGACAGCATGTCTTCCAGGCTGAACGAGGAAGCTGCAGACAGACTGGAAATGGGAGAGCCCCAGGACCAGGTGATCATTCAGAAAGGAGCAGGGATCCCTGGTGCTCAGGCCCGGAGGCTTACTCTAAACACACCATTGAGGCCTCTATGTCTTCTTTAAAGGCCTAAAGGGTCTGTTTTATATTCCAGTGCCAAGATTTCTGAGATAATATATATAAAAATTTGTATACATCATGAGGGTTACATTAATTATATTAATATATTCTATATTATATAGTAAATATTATATATAATGAATATACATTAATATTTAAGGTTTCTGATTATTATGCCTTTAAGAATATTCTCCACCAAATGGCCCAGATCAACAAAAGTTTTTTCTGAGACTCTCAAAAACACAAAATATGTTTATGATTACCAATAAGGAAAAAAAAACAAAAGATGTTCTGGACACCAAGTTCAGAATTTAATCACTATGGAATTATTTTCTGGCTGCTTTAAAACTGCAAAATTTTAAGTTCAATAGCTTATGGTTCTATTTGTAGCAAAAAGTTAAAGTTTTGAAGTAAATTCAATTAATAAATTTCTAGTGCACTGAAACAAATACGCTGATAAGCATGAATTATTGTAAAAATATTTTGTGAATATGAGGTCAATAATTTTTAATATTCCTAAATGGAGTATGTTTATAAAACAGGTTAAGAAGTATTATATACCTTTCAGATTTGTAGTGCTTTGTATTTTAATCTAGGGTTTGATTCCTTCATTTCAATCACAATGTTTGCAGGTTTTATAATGTTCGAGGGAAGAAGGTGCTTGGAAATGGTTTTATCCTTTAGAACGCTGGAGTAAATTGTTTCCAGGCTCCAGTATACTAAGCAAACCCCAAAAGGAAACAAATACCTCCATTAGAAGGAGCCCTGAGGCACTGCCTTCCCTTCTTGAGTGTCAGTCCTAGGGCAGGGCCAACCTTTCAGAAGTCCTAACTCCCAGAAATAAATCAGATCACAGATTTCTTCTTCCACACACCACTGTCTACCTCCAGCAGAAACGTGATTTAACGACATGAGGAAGTTCAATGTCAAATATGTTGCAATAGAGATATCCTGATTGGAGGAGGTACATACGTGTGTACTTGGAGGTGGTCCCCCAAATGGACCCTTATATCCATTTCACTTCCCACCTCCACTGGCTTCTAAGAACCTCCAAAGAACCCAGCAAGCCATTGGGAATTGAAAACCACACTTCCAAATACTGTCTGCTTTGCACAGGGCTGTTGCTAGGTTCAAAATGAGATTCTAGCCATGAAAGTGAAGAAAAAAGAATTCTAAATACCTAAGGATGCCTCTCTTGTTCATAATACTTTTTACGTTTCAGACAAGTAAACCAACAATAAAATGAGTATCTCCCAACAAGACAAATAGCTGCGTGAAGGCAAAGTATATGCCTTTTCTCTCTGCACCTTTGCACCAGGTAGACTCTCCGTGAATATTTGTTAACTCTGAAAGAATGTAGCCTACTATCCCAGTACACATAGTAAATTCGTGTTCAAGACCCAGAGGAGCTCTCAGTAAGTAAGCTAGAAGGTCCTTCAAAGGATTATTTGTAAAATGCAAAATGCATAACGACAGCCAACATTTACTGAGTGTTTCTACCAGTGCTTTACATGCTTATGTTATATATGAGGACTATACTATTATCGAACTCCCTTTCAGATGGGAAACTGAGGCATAGAGATATTAAGCAACTTGCCCAAAATCATACAGCTACTGAGTGTTCAGAGCTCGGTTTCCAACAAGGAGGCCTTGCACCAGTCCAAGTTCTCTGTCACTAAACCTCAGAAGAATGAAGGCAGGGCGCCTGGGTGGCTCAGTTGGTTAAGCGACTGCCTTCGGCTCAGGTCATGATCCTGGAGTCCCGGGATCGAGTCCCGCATCGGGCTCCCTGCTCGGCGGGGAGCCTGCTTCTCCCTCTGACTCTTCCCCCCCCCCCATGTGCTCTCTCATTCTCTCTCTCTCAAATAAATAAATAAAATCTTTAAAAAAAAAAAAAAAAGAAGAAGAAGAATGAAGGCAGATGCTGGTCACTGGTCGCTGGAACTCATTGGCCTTGTGGGGGTCCTGTGTTCAATCCACACAAAACCAGGTCAACTCTTGGTCCCAGCTCTATTCAACCAGCTAACTCTGCCCTTTTGAAAATACAGAAACAAAGATTTAGATCTATAAATCTTATAAATCTATAAACCCAAATTAGGTGACTAGTTGACGTGGGTGTGGTACCATCACAGACACCGAACCTTTTGGTATCTAAATTATCAGGCCGCACCTTTGAGATCTAAGTACGTTTTGGTGAGTGAGCGAACGGCTTGTATTCCTTTCCATTCCATTCCAGCACCCTGTTTCCCAGTCCTTCCATTTGTAACTAGAAGCAGGATTTTACTGATCCAGGGTAAAAGACTCACGAGGGGCACACATTAAACTTTGTAAACTCTCAGGTTCCATCTTCAGACTCAGGTTCACCAGGCCTGAGGGTTTTGCCCTTGTAGCTAGCAAAACAAGTGGTTCCAGGATCAGAAAGATACTATCCTGTATTTGGAAGGAATACTTCTTATCTGCCTGAGGCTTGGCTAAATAGAAAGAACTTGTGTATTTTCTTTTCAAAGAAACCATGACACTGGGATGCCTGGGTGGCTCAATTGGTTAAGCCTCTGCCTTCAGCTCAGGTCATGATCCCAGGGTCCTGGGATCGAGCCCCGCATCGGGCTCCCTGCTCAGCGGGGAGCCTGCTTCTTCCTCTGCTTGCCACTCCCTCTGCTTGTGTTCCCTCTCTCTCTCTGACAAATAAATAAATAAAATCTTTAAAAAATAAAAATAAAAGAATAAAGAAACCATGACAAATCCCCTCAACCTCACCGCCCCCCCTCCCGCCCCCTGGCTGGGACTTGGGGGGGTGAGGGAAATGAGGAGCAGGCCCCTCTGGTAGTCAGAGCACACAGCTGCTCTGTGTGGCTCAGCTTCCTTCTCCCTGGTTTGGCTGGACTCCTAGGAAAGGCCACACAACTAAGAGGGAGCCTTATAGCCTCCTGCCCCCAGCTGTCATTCAACCAGCCTGTCTGCCAGGGAGGGGGTGTGGTCTGACGGCATTCAGGCCACCAAGATGCACAGACAGGCTGGAACTCAGTTTGCAAGGCCCAGTTTCCATCCCCCGCTGGTGCCAACAGCTCACTATGGTTATAACCCTCCAGATTCCTTCAGAGGAAGCCAGTTATCTGCTAGACTTCCTTTGTTCTTTAGGGCTCTCTTTTGGCATCTCTGCCAAGGACATGTTTTGGCTGGATCCACTCCCCAGGCCTCTGCACATCTCTGGAAAACTGAGCTAAGAGAAACACGGCACAGGAGGTAGATGGGGAGCTGGAGTTTTTGTCTGCTTGAATGCAGGGCCTTACAACAGAGATGTACCAGCGGCGACCAGGTGCTCATTGGACCAGTGACCAGCATCTTCCGGAGACTGCCATGAGCCCCTCCACCTTTTCAGAGACTGGATTGCTGGCCAGAGCAAAAACAAGGCGAGCCTTTTTGGGACCCCTGATTAACCCTTCTCTGTGCAGTGGGGAGTGGGGGTGGGGTGGAGGGTGGTTCTTACCTCTGTTAAAGACAGTCAGTTACTGTGCAATGTGCGCTGCCCCCGCTGGGTTTTGCAGTGGGCGCTGAAACTCACGGATCACAGCATTCAATGATAATGAATGGCTAGGGCGAATGTGGCTCTTCCCGAAAATACCTGTACAACATAATCAATCCTGTGTCCTCAGCCGATGTCCCATCTTCTCAGGAAAGCCCTGCGCATCATTGTAAGTCCAGTTCAAATTCCTCTTCACTCGGATTCCTCCTTTGAGTCCTAGAGGGTTCCTCAGCTAATGGCGATGATCACGTGGCTTGTTCAGATGTTTTATTTGTGCTGACATCTCCCCAGTCTCTTCTAGAGAGGAGGAGGAGTGTCTTTCTCATCCTTACCTTCACAGTGGGAGCCAGAAGGGAGACTTACCCACAGTAGGCATGTAATAAAATGGAAGTTACATTAATAACAGCCTGTGGAGGGGAGAATAAATTCAGTCATGTGAACTATAATATTCAGCATTTATTTCTTGGCAGAGAGAGAAGTGAAGAAGGAACTGGCCAGATTGTTTTATTTGGAGTCCTTCTGAGCACATGCTAAGTGACACATCTAGTGAAACAATAGCCTGGTTTATTGGCATGAACTTTGACTCTGGGATAACCAATCGTCCTTAAAACCATCCTGGATTTGTTTTCCTGCAGAAGAGCAGGATACTGAGCACAGTTCTGCGAAGCGTTCCTTTAGGGAGATTTCTCAGCACTAAATAAAAGAGTGACTTCTCAATGTTGCAAAAGGGGCTGGCTGTTGGTTT
This sequence comes from Mirounga leonina, assembly GCF_011800145.1. Classification (NCBI taxonomy): domain Eukaryota; kingdom Metazoa; phylum Chordata; class Mammalia; order Carnivora; family Phocidae; genus Mirounga; species Mirounga leonina. The sequence continues at coordinate 3,948,005 of NW_023270921.1, read as the reverse complement.
TGGCTGGGGACAAGCACTGAGCTGGCTCCACTCAGAGATGGCAGGATGAGATAAACACGGCTGTATGATGTCACTGAAATAGTCTTATTTTCATCAGAAGCTAAATTCAAATACCCTCAGGGAAATGGATTATTTTGTTTTGCTTTGAATTACTACAGCTTTCTAAAATTCATTTTTGCCTCTGTAAGTGATGGGATATTCCAATGGACTCCAAGTTCCATGGAGAGACACTTGGAAAACTGTGCTCCTCTGGGTGCCTGGAAAGAGCACTCAGCAGTGACTGTACAGCAGTAGGTTTGCAACCCGAGCCCTGCTTTCTGCACCAGATGTTGACTGGCATGTCTTTAAGAAGGCCTTAAGGTCCTAGATTCAAGGGTGGTGAGTTAGAGTCCGTACTTGGCTCTCGCTAGAGTCACTGGATCCAGACCAGAGTACTCAGGACTCTACTGACTAAAGAAATGGTGGGTCAGTATTTAAAATGAGAAGAGGCTCCAAGAAGAGCAGTGAGGGTGCAGAGTCTCCAAAGTACCCCATTCCCCACTACCCCCCAACACACAAACACACACACACACACAGAGTTCTCCTCCATATCTCTCCAAAACCCAAAGCCATCTTGTGTAAGCAATCTGGGAACATATGACTTTAGAGAGAGAGGTGATCCAGACACTAGCTTGGGTCGTTCCACCCATGTTCACAGAACAGGGACTGGGGGGGGTGGGGGGGTGTTCTCCAAGCATAGCAGAATTGCGACAGGTTTGTCAAATCATTCATCTGCAGAGGTGAAACCTAATGCCATCACCAGACACTGCCTGGTTGTCGTATAGAGGATGGGTTAACTGAGTAGGATCGGAAACCAACTCTCTGATTCAACTCCTACTGCTGCCTCGCCTCTGATCCTGCTTCCTTGTGTTTCAGTTTCTTCCTCTATAAAATGTAATTACAAATCATAACCCCATGGGACTCTCTAAGGGATTAAATGAAATATTCCTTGTAAAGTGTTTACCATGGTAAGAGCTTAATAAATGTCAGCTAATGTTATTTGCTAATTGGTCTTCAAGGAAATTCTCATTTCCCTCCATAACGCAAGGATGGATTGATCTCTCAGCTGAGAGTGATTTTACCTTCCTGTGCTCCTAGTTTCTAGGCCTCTCTTTTCGGAATTCAACCTTATCATTTAGTTCTAATATCTAAAGGGAATTAGATGCCCATGAACTCTTTCAAGAGAGCCAAGTCGTACGTAACTTGGATCCCAGCTTTGTACAAACCACTATGTTAGTTGCTGTGGAAAATATACAGTGAGCACTTAATGTTTTAATCAAATGATTCCCTGGCTTCAGCAGGCAGGAGGTTCACCAAAAGTAAATGCAGCACACTGGGCACAATGGTTATAATAATCACACCATAATTGGCCTGATGAATGTGAAAGGTTCTAACACAGTGACAGGAATCCAGTTGTCCTTCGGATTTATCAACCTGTATGTGATCATTTCAAATTCATCCTAAACATCTTTACATTGACTTACACTCTACATAGACAGTCTGAGTCAGTGGAAAAGTGGACACTGAGATTTGAATTTGATCAAAGTTGATGTAAAGCTTACACTTTGCCAGACAGCATTTGTACTTGTTAACATGAGTAAATGGTCATTTTTCTCTGTCTCTCTTGGAGGGCCAACTGCACGACAGGGAGAAGAACATGGATCTTAGTCCACAAATAGGTATGATTATACCTGATATATAGGGACACTGAGGTTCAGAGATATCAAGGGACTTTCCAGAGCCAGGATGCAAGTCTCAGAAAAAGACCTTTAAGTGAGATAGTATTAATGAAGGATAGTCCAAAGAAAGGCAGGCAGGGACAAGAGGCCCCTACCCTAAAAGGACACCACCCTTCAAAGGATTTTACACCACCCTGGAAGGAGGTCTCTACCTTTTCCCACATGAACAACTACCCAGTAAGTTCATGAGTGAGTGGACAACCTGATTGGGTGACAGGCCCATGGAGGGTTAATCAGATTAAAACAGCCCGCACCAAAGAGCCTGTAAAAACCCCTAGATTTAAACACCAAATTGGCAACCCTCTCGGGTCCCCTCCCTCTTCAGGAGCTTTGTACTATTGCCCAATAAACTTTGCTTTACTATCGCTCAATAAACCTTGCTTTGCCACCCACCGCTTTTCATCTGGTCTACCTCTTTATTCTTCGAAGCGGCATGACCAAGAACCACAGGCACCAAAGGAAAAGAAATCCTGCAACAGTATTTTTGAAAGGTCTTTGTCAGCAGCAAAGTATGAAACAGTATTCTTGTGAACCATAGGCATTTACTAAGCAGCTACTCTGCCCCAGTGGCCATGTAGGACCCTGTAGGTTGAAGATATCCCAACCTTGATGGAGTTTCCAGTGTAGGGCACACAAGTGTACTGAAGAAGTACATACAGGACACAGCAGGGTGTAAAGAAGGTGAAAGGTAAAAGCAGAGGGTTTTCCCAAGGAAGAGACACACGAACTGACTCACAAAACTAGGTAGCTAGAGGTTCATCAGAAGAACAGTGGTGGGGAGAAAGAAGATCGGGGCAAAGGCACAGCAAAGGCCAGGGAACAGCATGATCAGACTTAGGTTTTCACATTCTTGGGGGTAGCTGCCGGGAGAAGGGAATGGAAGCAGGGATACTCTCCACTCTGACAGGCCAGGAAACAGATGATGACTGCTGGCCTGAGGCAGTGAAGTCATGAAGGCAAAGAGATGGAGGTGATAGAAGAGGTGTTAAAAAGGTAGAGTTAACTGAATTTGGTCGTTCTTTAAGCGTGGAGGAGAGAGAAAGACAGAAGTCAAGGCTGGCATCCAGGTTTCCAATTTGAGTACTGGGGGAACTCTGGTGTCATTCACTGGGAGGGGAAACCCAAGAGGGGAAGATAATAATATAGTGGGCTTGATGATGTCCTCTCAGCTACTTTTTTTGGATCTGAGTCATTACAGATGACTTCACCTTTTGATTCGGAGAAGTTTTCTTTCATTTACCTTCCCGTGTCTTAGCTAACAATTAACTGCAAGAGGGGAAACATAACATCCCAGCTCTATTTTCCAAATGATTACCCTGCAGTAAAACATAAAGGCAACGTGGACTTCAAGTGAGAGACACAGGTGCGTGCCCTAAGCACAGTGCCTATGCAATTTGTCTTTGGGTTTGTGTCAGGGCCTAATAAGCACCTGCTATATTTTTATAGCTGGGTAGTAGGACTTAATAGGACCTTGCTGAAATGATAATTATACTGCCTATGAGCCCAGACTGTAGGTGTGCATAATGGAAGCGTGCAGGAAGTCATGGGCTCCAGGAGCTCAAGGACATCTGCATGTAGGATGAAAGGTCTCTTTCAAACAGCCTGTGGGCATTCTAGGTCTGGGTCCTCATGGTGTCTCCACTAACCTCTTCTGAAGGCCGGGGCATCCCTTCTAGAGGGACGTGTATCACCACAGAGAGCATGGTCAGGCCAATGGTCAGTGTCTTTGGTGAACACACCCCTTAGTCAAGCCCAGAGCTTGATAAGGGGAGCTTGGCCTGGATTCTAGGCTACACTGGTCCCCTCACATGCTCTCTCCTACTTGATATAACTGCAGCCACCATGTGAGGCAGCCCCAGCGCCTTAGATAATAGCTCTTAACCCTCTCATAGCCCCCAACCCTCAGAAGGGCCCAGTCATGAGAACTTACTATTGGAGATTGGAGAATCTCTTATAACAAAGCACAGTGGAAAGTGTGTTGAATACTCACTATGTACCAGGCACTTAAAGAAACAAAAGAACAAGTCTCCATTAACAGCAATACTAGATAGGACCCAAAACACATCCCAGGAAGGGATGGAAGCAGGGAAGCCAAATACCACATGATCATGCAAAAACTAAATTTCTTAATAGCAGGAAGAGTACGGTTAGGCTTTTATTCCTGGTTTTCATTCAGATCTTAATCTCACAGATTAAAATACGAGTTGCCCTGTTTTCCAGCTAGAGGAAAAAGCCCTTAATATTTAAAATCAGAATGTGGATTTGTGTCTAGAAGTATGCTGTGGAGCCAGATTCCATCAGGAGATCCTAAATTGTTTTTTCCCTTTGCTTAACACCCCAACCCAGTCATCCTCAGTTGGAAGTCCTTCTATGGGAACAGAACAGAGGATATGAATACATGTCTGAGGAATCCATATTTGAATAGGGACTGAAAAACATTAAGAACCCATTCTCTGTTGAGTCACTTTACAGGCTTTAGGATGCACCATGGGAGACAAGATGAAGACAAACTCTCCTCCGACACAACATGTTCTGACATGTTCAAGCTTGAACCTTCCTGTATTATTATTTATCCAGAAACAAGCAAATACAGTCCTATGCTGTAATTTGCTAAGTAACCACAAACGGCACAAAGCAGGATTTCTCAACCTCAATGCTACGGAGATTTGGGGCTGGATAATTCTTTCTGGGGGCCTGGGGGAGGAGGCGGTCTACATTGTGGAAAGTTTAGCAGCATCCCTGACCTCTACTTATTACACGGTAGTAGCATATCTCCCCCTCTGTCATCACAACCAGAAATGTTCTCTAGGTATTGCCAAATCACCCCTGGTTGAGAAACACTGATTTGGAGTAGCACTACCTCTCAATTACAAGTTCAGCCAGATACAAGGAGTCAGCTGAGCATCTGAAGGGCAACAGGGAACTACGGCCTGCTGTTGTAATGACAAGGACTTAGGACAAATGAGTTGAAACTCTCTCACTGGCTCAGACCCAATAAATTTAAGATACTGACTAACTAGCTTACTACAAATGTGAGAAGTGATTTGGTCTATCATCACTGCTCAACCCTAAGATCTTGCTGATTCTTTTTTACCAGATAGAAAATTTTTTAAATAATTAGAGTATCATTATTATACTATATCTGTACATCAGTAGTCCTTCAGTAGCAAGTGACAGAAACTCAATTCAAGGCGGCTCAAGCAGAGAGAGAGAGAGAGAGATTGAGAGAGAGAGAGAGAAGCTTTTTATTGGGTCATGAAACGGAAAATCCAGGGGTAGAATTGGCTCTAGTTACACCCAGATCGAGGTATTCAGTGATACTAGGAATATTTCACTTCTACTTTTTGGTCATATTTTCCTCTACTTTGGCCTTGTTTTCAAGGTGTTTTCCTGAGATGGTGACAGAGATGGCCTCTGAGACTACAGGATGACGTCTTAGAAACTCCAGTGGAAAGAGGTCTCTTTTCCAAGTGTTTCCAAGGTTAAGTCTCATTGACCTGACTTGGATTAAATGCCTATACCATCTGATGCTGCAAAAACTTAATTTTTGTAGCCAATCATCGTAGCCAAAGAAATGGAACACCCCAGATGACCTCCCAGACTTGTCAGCACATACTGTAATAGTGAGCCTCTCAGATGGTTCCTCCCTCCTGGTTTTCATGCCCTTGTGTATTCTGTTCCTTTTATTTATTTATTTAAATTCAGTTAATTAACATACACTGTATTATTAATTTCAGAGGTAGAGTTCAGTGATTCATCATTTGCATATAACACCCAGTGTTCATCACATCACATGCCCTCTTTAATGCCTGTCACCCAGTTACCCCATCCCCCATCCCCCTCCCTTCCAGCAACCCTTAGTTTGTTTCCTGTGAATAAGAGCCTCTTATGGTTTGTCTCCCTCTCTCATCTCATCTTGTTTTATTTTTATGTGTATTATGTTCTTGAGTGTAGGCTGGACTCATTTCTAATGAACAGAATACAGCCAGAAGTGATGGGATATCACTTCTGAGATTATGTTACAAAAACATTGTGACTTCTGTATTGCTCACCCTGCCACATTGCTAATTGTCCTGTGGAGAGGCCTATACGGCAAGAAAGTGATGGTTCTATCCAAGAGTCAGCAAGGACTAAAGGCCTGCCAATAATCATGTGAGTGAGCTCAAAAGCAGATCTCTCTGAGTCAAACCTTGAGGTTGATTCCAGCCCTGGCTGAGACCTTGACTGCAGTTTTACAAGAAATCTTGGGACAAAGGCACAGAAAAGCTGTGCCTAGATTCCTGAGGCAAAGAAGTCATGAGATAGTGTTTGTTGTTTTAAGCCAATACATTTTGGAGCTATTTGTTATACAGCAATAGATAATTAATACAATGTACCACTACCCCCCCCCCCAACACACACGTACACACCCCCAGGGACATAGGAGAGGACCGCTTCACCAAATACCATGGTCTGAGATTGGGGGAGGCATAGCCCAAAGGCATTCTGGTGTTCAAAAACACATATTCATTAAAACATCCAATTCAGGTTGTTTGGACTGAACGAACATATAAATTTCCCGTTAGGCGTCTGCCTTCGGATCGGGTCATGATCCCAGGGTCCTGGGATTAAGTCCCATATCGGGCTCCCTGCTCTGCGGGAAACCTGCTTCTCCCTCTCCCACTCCCCCTGCTTGCCTTCCTGCTCTCGTGCTCTCTCTCTCTCTGTCAAATAAATAAATAAAATCTTTAAAAAAAAAAAATAAGGAAAACACTCTCTGACACTCTCCCCATAGGGAGAAAAACTGTGGACTTTCATGTGACTGCATTAGGAATGGGTTTATACTGACCTGGCTCACAAGAGACTTGGCAAAGCCACATATCCTGAGGGTGACGGCTGAGAAAACCACGTTGACAACATTTTTTTTCTTCATTCACCCCTGGAGATGGAAAGTGCTGGACACCAAGTTTGAGTGGAACTTTTTGTTCCTTTAAACCTGCCTGCTCTGGATTTTTAGTTTCCACTATTATATAAGCCTTGACTTACTCCTCATTGACAGGGACAGTTTATTTTCTCTTCCTATTAAACGGGAAATTGAACAACCTAAGAAGAAGCTATATCAATGAATCTTGGTCATGTTATTATGAATTTGTAGTTCAATTTTGAAATAGTGGCATTGAGGTCTTGACTGAAATTTTTCTTCCAAAGTGTCCCTGAAGCACTAAGATAAGGTAGTTCGGAGCTCCAAATTACTTTAGGTGCTCTAGAACATGTGATATGTGGGAGGGATTTCCCCTTGTTTTCTCATTTCTATGTCCTCGCTTACCTTGTCTGGATCATGGTAAATACCTTGGGAAAAATAAAGCCTCCATCACGTATTTGATCACCAGAAAGAGCAGAAGGTAAGTACTAAAGAGACGGTGACTTGCTGACATTAACCCACTGGAGCCCAATTCTGTCCACATTGCCCATGATGACAAGTCACAAGGTGGACAGATTTTAGGAAGTGACTTGAGAACCAGTACTTGAGTACTAGAATTCACCAGTAGTACTCATGAGTACTATTACTTAGGACCACTCGCACCTTATTATTTTATGCAGCTTCTACATAGTGTGGTATCTGATACTCTAAAGCATGCAGTTGGTTGATTTATTTCCAGGGGAGTTAGATCTAGTAAAATGCTGTACGTGACATTAATAGATTTAGTCAGTGTGTATTTTTAGATTAATAGTGGCTCAGTGGGTTATCAGATACCCATGATCTGCCATCAACATTGAGACCTTTCCTTTACATTTCTTTATAATGAACTGAGCACACTTTAAAGATCTGCTTACTCAAAAAAAAAAAAAAAAAAATTCCTATTGTGTTTCTCTGACCTAAAGTTAGGGAAAATTTCAGATGCTGAAGGAGTGGGGAAGAAGGACATGTCTTCAAATAAGATCTTTGAAAACCCAAAGGTTCCACCCAAGGACCAGGTTGGAAAGACCCTTATTTGTCTTTCACTGTATAGTTCTGCAAAACAAAGGGAAAAAACGGGGGGGGGGGGGGGCGGACTTCAAAAGCCTAAAAAAAAAAGTTTCATTTTTTAAATTTGCATTGATCCACATTTCCTGAGACCATCAGAATCTCACTAATGGCAACCAGACAGTATTTCTCTGGCTCCAACCCACTCACACATTTTCTGGGGGTGTCCAGCTCCTTCAAAATTCTCCCAACTGATTGAGGAAGCTCCCAGTTGTATTCAGTGACTGTGAGAATGGAGATGAGTTGGCTAGGAATGGAGAGCACCGTTACTTCCCACAAGTTCTTGCAGCTGTATGTGGGACCTGCTAGCTCCTCTCCCGCTTTGGAGACTGCTGCCTCGGGCTGCCAGATCTAGGACGCTCCCACCTGCCCTGTTTCAGAGACACACTGGCCCCTGTGTCCTGTGCCTCTCCAGTGCCCTCACTAAAGTACAGCAATGCTGGGCTACACTGCATTCTGCTTTCAAGCTCCCACAGAGATAAGTAGAGAGGCTCCTGGATCTTTTAATTTTATTACTTCATCTCCCTGGGACTCTAGCACATGTTCTGGGGGATTCGGAAAAAGAGCAAATCCCAAAAGTTCTAAACTGAGCTCTCTCCAGATGCTGGTCTTCCCTCCTTGAGCCAAGTTTCTGTAAAGGACTCTCTCTCTGCCCTCAAGGGTGAGTCTTGCCATCCAGACTGTCTGAAAACCTTGGATATGTAATTTAGCCCCTCAAGCTTAGATACTCCCCAGCTCTTACACCAGGAGATAATCACTGTAGATGTGTGTCAAGTGAGACTGAATGCATGTGGGAAACATAATCCAGTGTGTTTGGGGAGATCCAAGGCAATTTTCTTGTGTTTATGGGCACTATTGATCTTAATGAACGAAAACTCAAGAAACAATTAGCATTGACTGTGGAGTGTAAACAAACTAAAGAATTTCATACATATTTTTCTCTGCTTCAAACATGGCCTAACTTTAAAATATTGTAGTTTGTCATGAAGAACCAGACTCTGAAATCAAACCACCACTTAGAAGCTACATTAAATTCACTGTGTCACTTAATCTCTCAGAGCCTATTTCCTCATTTGTAAAATGGGGATAACATCACCATTATCCCACTGAATTGTTGTTAGCATTAAATAAGCTAATGGATGTAAGCAGAGCACAGTACCCAGCACTGAGTAAGCACCCAGCCAAGTGTTTGCCCATTATATGTATGGCTGTATATGTGTACATCAGTATTTCTTTATACTATAATACAGATGTTCAAAAGCATTTTCAAAGCCCCTCTTGACAATGGTCAAAGTATTTATGAAAAGGCTAGTTGCTGTTTTAGAGAACTGGCCTCAAATCTCGATTAAGAACGACATTTCTAATTTTTTCCTGCTACTATGTAAATAGCACAAAAGTCTCACAAATAAATAGCATCATTTTGTATAAACAATTCCTAGCTTTCTCTGCAGTGGAGGGCAGCTTCTCACAAATTCTTTTGAGAATGCTCTGGCTTGTCCCAGAATCAACCCATGCTGAGTTTACTATTCAGACCAGATTATTACCAGGCAGTTGGAGCGGTCAAATTCCCACAGCCAATTTTCTATAAAAATCCCAAGTAATTGAAATGGGAGGAAGGTACCCAGTAAAAGTCAGGGTGAATAATTTAGCACAGTAGCTGTCTGCAGCCTCTGAAGCAACATATTTAAGGCATTTTATTAGAGAGTTGATGAAGCCACTGTTGTCTCCAGAGCATCCTGGCTGCCACCCACCCATTTCATCAAGAACAAGGAGAGTAGCAAAATGAGCAGCCAGGGGATCTAGGATTAACCCTTCTCTAATACCTGAGCGATTCTATGAATGCCAGAAATGAATAGTGACATTGTGTGTGACATCTTTCTAAAGGTCAGTGTTGAGAAACATGACTGGCCACAGGGGTCACTAAACAAGGGTGCTGTGTCCCCTCTCAGCTCTATAGATCCCTTCGAAGGGGAGACCCATCTGCTAAGAATAGGGATAAACTGTTGCTATTTTAGAAAACTGGCCTCAAATCTCTATTGAGTGACATTTCTAATTCTTTACTGTCCCTATGTAAGTAGAACAAAATTCTCACAAATAAATGCCCTCTATCTGTAAGCAGGACTAGTCAGGAGTTGGGGACACAAATGGCAGAAACCCAAGTCAACTTAAATTGAGTAAAAAGGGAATTTGTTGACTAATGCTGCTGATAAGAATGCAAAGTTACTCACAGGATTGAATGAAGCTCTAGATGAGAATGGAGTTCACTGGATCTAACACCTGGAAATCAGTGACCCAGGTGAGAGTGTCTGTGTCTCAAGGGCCTTACAGTCAGAGTGGCAGAAGTGGACATCCAATACCAGAAAAGGGTGTTTGGAAGAGTAATGTGATGGGTAATCAAATCAAAATGAGAGGTTCTGGAAGTTCTGTGAGCTATTCCAATTACCTACAAGTTCATAACAATCATTTGAAGAGTTCAGTGGTATAAACCCTATGTCCAATTGTTACAGGTTAAATTGTATCTCCCACTCCTCCATCAAATTCATATGTTGAAGCTTTAACTCCCTCTACTCTTCTCAATTCTCAGTTGAGACCCCTGTAATAAAAGATAGATTAACAAGAGAAAAAACAAAGAAGTTTATTAACATGTATATATCATGTATACATGTGAGATACCCTGTGAAAAACTAGTGATTCTCCAAGGTGGCTTAGAACTCCAGCTTAAATTCCCTCTTCAGGTAAAGACAAAAGAAAGAAAGGTGCAGGAGGAGGCCAGTTATGGGGAGGTTACCAAGAAAAGCAAGGTAAACTTTTGTTTACACCAAATTAAGATTTGTTACACCCATTTAAGTGGGTACCTTCTCCATCAATAAAGTTCTCTTGTGATTTAGTCATCCTTCTCGTCCTGGTACAAAGAGGGAGACACCCTTACAAATGGAAATTTATTTTATAAGTGCAAATGTCCCTTACAAAGGGGTAGCTTCTACTCTGTTTTCAGGACTTCTACTATGTCTGCTGTTTCTCAACACAATCAGCTCAAGGGGCACCTGGGTAGCTCAGCTGGTTGATTTTGGCTCAGGTCAAGATCTCATGGTCGTGAGATTGAGCCCCACATCAGGCTCTGTGCTCAGTGGAGAATCTGCTTAAGATTCTCTCCCTCTCCCTCTGCCCTTCCCCCCAAGCCCACATGCTCTCTCTCTCTCTCTCTCAGGAAAAAACAAAAAACAAAAAAAAGTTAAAAAAAAAAAAACAAACTACCAGCTCAAAATAATCCTTATGCCAAAGAGGCATATTTTGGGTACTCTGTTACCCTTCAATATTTATTCCTCTGGCTCTTTTCCTGTGAGGTCATCTCTGGCTGACCATGTCCCTCAACCAAAGATTACATCTTCTCTCAAGAAAGCCCCCTCCTACATGACTCTCTCCTTCTCTCAAAGTCTCAGACCTAGGGATAGTCACAGCTCTGCTGATACCAGCCCTGGGCCACTGCACTGTCTCTTCTGCTTCTTCTATGCCCACACTTCTGCAAATAGTCACTCCATAAGTAAACCCTTTCCAAATCATTCCAATTTGAGTATGACATCTGCTTCCCCAACCGATAGAGCTCTCTATAAAACAGAGATGGAAAAAACTAAAGGACAAAGCCTCCTTCTCCTCTCCACCTGGAAAAAGGACCATGGATAGTTTCCAAAGTACATCGGGCTCTAACACACAAAGTCCATGTCAGATGAGAGATTTTTTTTAACATGCCATCTGTCATCAGAAATCCCTTGCCTAAATGTTTATTTCCTTTGGAGATCTTCTTTCATCTTTGCTTTCTAATTATACTTATACCTTAGAATCTTTGTGGCCACAGTATTGGGATCAGCTTATTGATCGAAACCTCTTTGTGTCTGATAATTTGGACTGTTCAATACTTTCACCTGTACCACAGCCAGCAAAGTGCCATGGTTTTGGTTTCATTTTTTTCAGAGTTCAATATCTGAAAAGTGAAAAAAGCTCTATTCCGTGGTGTGGATTTTATCTCCTGGGGAATCAATACAAAGTGGAAATCTTTGGGGTTTCCTTTCCTTTTGCCAGTGACCTCAACCTCTTCTCTCATTTCACTAGTTTTGAATTTAATCATTCTCTACTCCAAAGGCAAACTGCCCATCTATGTAATGTCTACTATTTACCAGGCATTGCACATTATTTTCATTCTCAAAGCAACCCCCTGAGGCAGATCTAAGTATCCCCTTTGTATAACCAAGAAGACAGGCTCAGGAAGGTGATCTGTCCAACAGGATACAACCAGTAAGTGGATGGGAAGGCACCAGGTAAGGGACCCCAAAGAGTGTGATCCATGCCACCTGGGATTCTGCTGCTGCCTGCTCACTTCTCCTGCTGAGTACCTTCACCTGCAGCTAGAACACTCAACAGGGAATATTGTTCCCTCCATGATCCTCCTGACTTAGACCTCATCTCCAGTGTTTCCTCCACGGCTGACTACCCAACGGGGGGCTATGGCTATTGACAGATTAATAAACAGAGATATGAATAAATGCTTTCCAGAATTTCATGCAGAGATATAATCATCTCATTTGTGGGGTGTTTCTGTCTCCTAAGCTAGAACTTCTGTTTCTGAGGGTTGAAACCATATTTCCTTTTCCCTTGGCATTCCCCCACTCAATCCTCCTTACAGTCTATTTCAGTTCTCTGCACATGGGACAGTCTCAACAGATGCTACTGACTAACTGGGAGAATTAAAAAAACTAGAAATTTGGAAAACTTTTGCTTGTGAAAGGGAATGCACCATTCCCACCCTGCTTTTTAAAGAAAAAATTATTCTGGAGAATAATAAAAAGTATATTTTCCCTTCTTATTTCCTAAGGAACCAAATAGGAGATGTAATAAGTAGTAGTGAATAGATTTATTTCCATTCAGTGCTCTGTTGTGTTCTGTCGTGCCTTTATGAATTTATGAAGGAACTCTTTAGGTCAGGAATTCATCTGTTGCGAGGCTCCAGGCTAGAGCCTCCAGGAAGGAGAGGCTTGTGGCCTCTTGGTGAAGTAACAGAGTCAAAGCTCGGCTTGTGTATTTCGCCTTAGCACTGACTTTCTTCAAAGGTGGCTTTGGTGGGGTTGTTAGTTTGGGGTTGTTTAAATCTCAAAATCAAAAGAGCTCCTTCATATTTAAGGACATGGGTGACAAGACAGGCGAGCTAAGTCTGAGACTCAAAGATAAAACTGGCTTAAGGTGATTTAAGGGACCCAGGAGAGACTTCCTAGCCCCCTTACATCTCCCATTGGCTTGCTCCAGAACATAAAAAGAAACCTCACATTTACCCCCATCTTCGCTTAGGCAGTGAGAGCCTGGCTAAAATACAAAAATATTACCTAGGAAGATGCAATACTATTTTGCCTTTATTCTAAGATGCACATTTTACCCACATTTTAATGTTTCTGAATCAGGAAGCATTTTTACAATCAATGTAACTTTTTAATGTATTACTGTTTCTTTATTTCCCCTGAAGAACTGTTAAGTTCATTTGTATTAAATAGATAAGGACCCCCCCCGGAAACTTGTTAAAAATCTAGACACCTGGGCCCCATAAGAGCAGGTGCCAATTCAGGAGGTCTGGAATATGATAAGGCGTTTGCATTTGCAGCAAGCACCCAGGGTGATTCTGAGCAGGTAGTCTGCTTCAAGAGGCCCCAAATCAGTACTTTCCTGGGTTCAGGGAATAGGGTCTTTATGGAGCTTAGTACTGTGAGTTTGTGAGCTGTGTCTTATGGAAGCTGCTCAGGTCCCCAGTCACTGGGTCTGCATTTCAGAACCAGACACTGGGGAGAGAGGCAATCTTGGGTCCTGCATTTTCAGAATTCAATTATGCTGTGCCATTTTTCTCTGAAATGCTGATACTTTGACATTTAAACTCCATCTTTTCAAAATCCTTTCACTTTCAACCATTTCATAGATACTTATGTAAATGAGCTAAGTTTCAGCCCTCCAGAAACTCACACCCTCGTGAGTGGATCTTGCAAATTGACCTGAGCCAAGTTACTCAATGCTAAAATGGGAGCCACTGAGGAATTGTTAAATCAGGAGTATTAGCTACTCTCTTCTACAAACGTGTTACCCGGTTATGGTAAAAGCAAGCTACCAGCCAAATTCTGCTGCACCTACAGACACTCATTAATTAAATATTTATTAGTAAACAGGAGGGAAAAAAGTGGTTCATACAACCTTGCACGCAAGTTTCTCATAAGAAATCGCCAGGATTCCAGAAGCAAGGTTCTGTCCCCAGTATAGTTAGCATGAGGCAACCAGAATTTTCCAGAGTTCATGGCTAGACTGAAGACCAGGTAAAGGTTTACCTAAGGTATCATTCTAAGGGTGAAGGTTATAATTCTAGCTAAATATATATATCTTATTCATGCAGGAGTGGAGGGTTTCTAAATTATTTAACTAATCGACTTATCTTGAAGAGCTCTATATTTACCAAGAGATCCCATTTCTAATTTTCACCATGTTGCATATCAAAGTCCTTTTGGAAACCTCCCTTTTTCCTTACCTGCCCCCACTCCCAAGTATATAATCAGTCACCCCTCACAACCCTGGTGCAGCAGCTCTTTCTGCCCACAGGTCTTGTCCCCGTGCTTTAATAAAATCACCTTTTTGCACCAAAGACATCTCAATCATTCTTTCTTGGCTGTCAGCTCCGGACATCACCAACATTTCAAAACTACATCACATAGATCCAACAAAGATCAGGCTTCTTCACAAACTTTTCTAACTGGACATCCTAAACATCCATTCTATCCACAGTTTTCCCCATAAAAATCAAAGTAGAAAGACCACGGTCCCTAGAGTCATTTACTGGTTGGGTGACTTGGACAAGTTTCTGCATCTCTGACCCTCAGTGTTGTCATCTATAAAAGGGGGGTAATTATACCTCCTCCTTAGGATTATTACAAAGATCAAAACTATCCGATGTAGAAGAGAGGCTCAACTAATTTTATTTTTAGTATTTGTGTCTTTTAAATCTTTGTCATTGTTTTTTGTTTATGAATTCTAAGGAAGAATAAGATCTATATTGTACAAGCAGTACTTTATCTCACTATCACTAGAGATTACCAATCACTGACTTTGGCCTTAAATCTTACTCTAAACCCTTTTTTAAATTTAAATTCAATTAATTAACATATAATGTATTATTGGTTTCAGAGGTAGAGGTCAGTGATTCATCAGTCTTACATAATACCCAGTGCTCATTACATCAAGTGCCCTCCTTAATGTCCATCACCCAGTTACCCCATCCCCCCACCCCCCTCCCCTCCAGCAACCCTGTTTGTTTCCTATGATTAAGAGTCTCTTATGGTTTATCTCCCTCTCTGATTTCGTCTTGTTTTATTTTTTCCTCTCTTCCCCTATGATCCTCTGCTTTGTTTCTTAAATTCCACATATGAGTGAGATCATATGATAATTTTCTTTCTCTGATTGACTTATTTCACTTAGCATAATACCTTCTAGTTCCATCCACATCATTGCAAATGGCAAGATTTCTTTTTTTTTTTTTTTTTTTGATGGCTGAGTAGTATTCCATTGTGTATATATACCACATCTTCTTTATCCATTCCTCTGTCGATGGGCATCTGGGCTCTAAATCTTTTAAAATCCAGAAGTTTAGTCCTGAGGCTTCTGACTCTAGAAAAACTCCACAGCCTCTCTTATCTGCCCTCTGGTCATACTGATGTGGGAAACAAAGGCAGAAGGAAATGTAGATAAAATTAAATGTCCTTATAACCTGCAGCTGTGGACAAATACTTGAGGCAGGCAGAGTATAACCTTCCTCCAGGAAGCTCCCAACTGTCTTAATGTTAATGGCCTGCTAGAGGGAAAACAACCTTAGTTTGACAATAGCAAGACCTCCGTATCCTGTGAGTCTTCTTTAGCATAGGAAAATCATTTGGAACTCCCCTTATCTTTACTTCCCCCAACCCCTAAGTATATAATCAGTTGCTCCTCCCAACCCCAGGGCAGTAGGCGGCAGCAGTTCTTCCTGCCCACAGCTCCTGTCCTGTGCTTTAATAAAACCACCTTTTTGCACCGAAGATGTCTCAAGAATTCTTTCTTGGCCCTTGGCTCCAGACCCCAACAACACCACTCCAAAAACACACATCAGTATCATGGTGGGGCCCTCTTTTTGTTTCCAGAAAGACATCCTTTTCTATTTCTAGTCCCAGACCCAACAAGATAATCACAGATTCCATCTCTAAAACTCCCTCCTTTCTGTTTTGTTTCTGTCTGTGTATATATAACAGCACTAAGTTCTGAGCATCATGATGGCCAGTGGGCTGGCAAGGCAGCTTTCCACTACCTTAGTCAAAACAAAGTTTAACTTCACGCCCTCAGCAACTTTTCTTGTAGGAGAAGCACCTCTTAAGGAAACTTCATTAGCCCTAACAGGATTTTCAATGAAGACCCCTCCCAGAAAGTTCCCCCACCCATATTCTCCTCTCAGGTAGCCCATCCCCTCAAAAAGCCGAACATGGGTTCTTACAAGAGGGCTTTGCTGATCTGATTCTGAATATGGGTTTGTTTGTTTTTTTTAAGATGTTGTTTATCTATCTGAGAGAAAGAGGATACGAGTTGGGAGGAGGGGCAAAGGGAGAGGGAGAAGCAGACTCCCCACTGAGCAGGGAGCCCAATGCGGGGCTCGATCCCAGGACCCTGGGATCATGACCTGAGCTGAAGGCAGATGCCCAACGACTGAGCCACCCCAGGTGGCCCTGAACATGGGTTATAAACAAAGGATGAGAGAGCAGAAGGCAAGCTGAGGTCAAAGCGCAAGCTGGCATCCTGCAAACCAAACCCTGCCCCCACTCCCAGGTGAGATATTTGTGACATTGCCAGGCACTCCTGACTGCCCTAAAACTAAGGGAAGGGAAAACCAAATGGTTAGCTGATAGAGATCACAGTCCCGCTGGACATGAGTCTCCATCAGTGCACCAATCAATGTCTTAGTGATTTACAAGGAAAAAAGCATTCTTACCAATAGCTTAACTTCCAGAGACCCGTAACTCAATTTTCTGGAGCCCTAATATCATCCTCCCTTCCATGAATGGTGGAAACCAAGGCAGAAGGGAAAGTAAACAAAATTAAATTTCTTTATGACCTGCAGCCCATTGACAAGGACCCGAGATAGGCAGAGTATAACATTCCTCCAGGAAGCTCCCATCTTCATGTTAGTGCCTTACAGGAAGGAAAAACAACCTTAACTCAGCAATAGCCAGGCCTCCCATATCCTGTAAACCTTCTTTAGCATATCAAAGTCCTTTGGACACTTCCTTTTGTCCTTCCCTCCCCCAACTCCCAAGTATATCATCAGCCACTTCTCACAACCCCATTGCAGCAGCTCTTTCTGCCCAGGGGTCCTGTCCCTGTGCTTTCATATAAAAATCACCTTTTTGCACCAAAGGTGTCTCAAGAATTCTTTCGTGGCCATGGGCTCTGGGCCTCACCAACATTCCAGAACGACATCACAAGCACTTTCCTGTTTTCCTTAAAGCGATTAGCCAAGGCAGCAAGCTGCAACCCCCACCAGCATTTTGAATCATTTACATTTCCCTAGGTGGAATGTTGCTGCTCCCCAATTTGCACTGGCCCAAGCCCTCCCGATTCTGGCACAGCCTCTGTATGGCACAGTTACCTGCCTGCCCTGGAAGACATCTGAGGAACCCAATCCCGGGCTCTCCTCATTACACCCATGGCCACATTACAGGAAGTGTATCCCATTCGCCAGTTACTTGGCAAGGCCAGGAGTGTTCCACCCGTGATGGAAGTTTTGTTGTGGGGTGAGATTAATGGGGTGGGGGGCGGAAGGAGCAAATTTTTCTGATCACAGGCCTGGATTAGAAGCCCTGGAGTAGGGAAACCAGGGGCTCGGAGCCCACATGATGCCAGGAGAAAGAGTGTCACTCCCTGAGCTACAGGACTGCAGATTGCTTCCCGTCACCTTCCCTAGTAAGTGCTCTCGCCCTGGTGAGAACTAGAACAAAGACAGCCTTTGAACATGTCTTCAGGGACAGTGGAGAAGGAAGAGGGACCATGGCTGCAAGGCTCTGCACAGAGGCAGCCTTCACCATTTCTTGTGGCCATTGTTTTGTGTCTTGGTATTCATGACAAGTGTACACCCCGGTGCATTTGCCAGTAAAGGTTCATTTAAAATCCCTACTCCCAAGAGGAAAAACTGGAAAAGAATCCCCCCACCAATGACTCTTCTACCAAGATCATAACCTGAATGGTCCTTATTAGAAATGGCTCATCACTGACTAACAATAATCACAATACCGAGTAATGACTAACATGAGTACAAGCAGACTTCTTGTCCACAGTGGCTCCTGATGATAAATCTCTCTCACAATCAAAGCATAGATTCCACATTTCATGATGGGTTGCCCCAGAGACCCTGCCTCACTCTGTAACACTCCATAGTCAGGCTACTTGACTTTGGCACTTCTGCAGGGTGGGGACGGATGCAGCAGATTTGGGGCTCTTTCCATATTTTATGAACATTAACAGCATCAAAGAAATTGTGTGATATTGCCACACACCTACCAGAATGACTAAGATAAAAAATACTGACAACACCAAATGCTGACGAGGATGCAGAGAAACTGGATCACTCACTCATACATCGTTGCTGGGAATATGGCAAGAATCACTCTGGAAAATAGTTTGGCAGTTTAAAACAAACAAACAAACAAATACCATACAAATACCATAGACTCAACGATTGTACTCCTGGGCGTTCATCCTAGAGAAATAAAAACTTATGTTCACATAAAACCTAACACATGAAGTTCATAACAGCTTTATTTGTAAGAGCTAAAAACTGTAAAAACAAAAAAATGTCCTTCAGGAGGTAGATGTTTAAACAAACTGTGCTACGTCCATACCATGAAATACTAGTCAGTCATAGAAAGGAACAAACTATTGATACATGCAACAACCTAGATGAATATGTAAGAAATTATGCTATGGTAGCCATCCACAGCTAGGGAAAAAGAGGATGGACTCCCACCAAAAATATGGTGCAAATATTAACACTAATGACACTACATACACATCAAGGAGGTATGGAAAGGTTTATGTCTCACATAATATAGTTTTCAGAGGCCAGCTAGGCAAGCTTCCCAAGCAGACCCAAAAATGGCTTGAGGGAGTTGGGAAAGAGACTGGCTAGGGGTTTTCATTGTGGTTAGGGGCTGGAGCAGGAGGACTCCTGCACCTGGCAGGGGTTCACATGGTTTTAATCTCCCCCTAGTGCCAAAGGAAGAACTCGAACTTTCTTATCAGCTTGCCCAGATGTGGGACAGAGGGGAAGAGGGAGGCCAAAAAGCTGCAGCAGAGATCAAAAAATGGAGTCAGTTAATCTCCAAAGGATATGTATTGTCTGGGTCCATTTATATAATATTTAAAATGACACAATTTTAGAAATGGAGGGCAGATTTAGTTATTGACAAGGTGTAGGGAGGAGGTAGGGAGGAGGAGGCAGGGTGGTTATAAATGGGCAACACAGAGGATCCTTGTAGTGTTGGAACATTCATATCCTGAACTGTGGTGGTGAATCTACAGATTTACACAGGTAATAAAACTGTGTAGAACTTACACACACACACACACACATACACACAAGTATATGTACAAATAAAACTAGGGAAATCTGAAAAACATACATGGATTGTTTCAGTCGCAATATCCTGGTTGTGAGGGGCATCTGGGTGGCTCAGTCGGTTAAGTTCAGGTCATGATCTCAGGGTCCTGGGATCGAGCCCCACATCAGGCTCCATGCTCAGTGGGAAGTTTACTTCTCCCTCTCCCTCTGCTGCTTCCCCTGCTTGTGCTTTCTCACTCGTGCTCTCTCTCTCTCAAATAAATAAATAAAATCTTTAAAAAATATATCCTGGTTGTGATGCTATATTAGTTTTGCAAAATGTCACCACTATGGGAAATTGGGTAATGGGTACATACGATCTCTTTGTATTAATTCTTAAAATTCATGTAAATCTATAATTATCTCAATAAAGAGATAAAAAAAAAACACTTAAATTAAGGATGGGGAGTCTATTTGGATTATAGGACATTCTGGATGGGAGAAGGAATAAGGCTGAGTGAATGCCTCTGAACTGAGCCACCTGACCCATTACTGATAAGAGGTCCTTATAAAGTCATTTTCAACAATGAAATAGCCAACCATGGGTCAGACATCATAACTATCATTAGGACCAAAAGCTAGGTAAACTTTTAGAGGCACTAACTTGGAAGGAGAGAGAAAGGCAAGATAAAATTGAAAGGAGTCCTTTTAATAATCTGAAGACCGATATTTGCGATATATAGATGAATAGCAGAAAAAGATTCACGTAGGAATTACCTGATAACTATCTATGTAAAAATATCAGCTACAATACAGTCTTTCTCAATTTTTTTCAACAAAATGTTCTCTAACCACAGAGAGAAAATGTGTGTGTTTGCGTGTGTGTGTGTGAATGAGAGTCTGGTGTGCACCCAGAGGCAGCCATGCATAACCTGAAATACCTGTAAAATTTATATAAATGTCACATAACAGCAGTATTTTTAATTTAAAATTTTTAGTTAAAATCATGTGAAAAAAATTTAGTTTGAGCAGAATTGACCTTCAGGACAATGAATGCTCTGTGGCCCATACACACATCCATCCCTCGAACATAGCACTCTACTGTGAGAAGCATAGCTCTACATTTTTCTAAGACCTTCAAATTAAATCTTTCTTTTAAAAAATGGCTAAACTCCAACTTTGAGTCTTTGCTCATACTACTCCTTCCATCTGGAACTCTTTCCTGATGCTTTCTCCCCATGAATCTCTCTCTTGCCTATGGCTCAAGTCCCCATAAAATGCCCCATCCATGAATCCCTCTCAGACTTTCTGTCAGAATGGATTTCTTCCTCCTCTGTATTCCTAAACCTACCTCTAGTTTAGTCACTGTGCTCCCACTTAGGTACGTGAGCAACTCTAAAATGGAATGTGTGTCCGTACCTAGTAACTTAGAAACATGGTGGTAAAAGGTCCCCTGGCTAGATCTATCTACACTTCTTCCCATAGGTGATCTCAGTCATGCTCACCATTTTAAGTAAATACAGTCCAAATGTTGAGGACTTTCTAAGTTATAGCTCCATCCCTTCCTCTCCTGGAACTCCAGACTTGCATATCCAACTGCTTACTCAACACATCCACTTACCTGCCTAATAGACATTTCAAACTTGATTCCTCACCCTACCTGCTCTTCCTCAAGACTTCCCATCTCATTCAAAGTGAGTAAGGAAAGCGTTAAGGTACAGGCAGAGAGAGACAGGAATCCCCTGATTGGCTCCGAGACTATTCCTGGCAGGTAGAGACAGAGAGAACAAGAGATAAGGGAACAAACCAGACCACCTGGCCCTAAATGTTAGGGAGTTTGTTTTCTTTGTTTTGTTTTGTTTCGTTTTTGGGAGCTACATTGCAATCACAAAATGACCAGACCTCAAAGAAGTAAGCCATTAAGGATGTTATCAACAGTCCTTGCTCAATCCAAGATGGTACCAGAATTTCAAAGCCACAAGCTTCCTGGTCAGATCTCAATAAAAGACTGCCAATAAATTTAAGCCCACAGTGGCAACCCATTCGGGACCCCTCTCATTCTAAAGAGCTTTATTCTTTCCTTTCTGTTCTCACTTTCACCTAACAAACTTTCACTTCACTTCATTCTTGTGTTTGAGAGATTCATTCTTCAACTCCATGAGACAAGAACCCTGCAATCCTGTAACAAAAGGGGCCATGATTCACCCATTGCCTCTGTCAGAAACATTAAGAAGCCACCCAGATTCTCTTTCCCCTCATGATAACCCCATATTCAGTTCATCAGTAAGTCCTGTCAATTCTGCCTCCAAACAAATCCCAAATTCACTCTAGACCCAGGCACAATTATTGCACATGCACACTATGGAAATAGCTTCCAAACTAGTTTCCAGCTTCCATTTCACCTCTTACATCTGCAATATCCACATAGTGGCCATGACTCAAATGATTTGATCTTGTGAATCAAATCACGTTACTCCCTGCTTAAAACCCTCCAACAAATGCCTATTACAGTAGAATAAAGCCCAAACGCTTTATCCTGCCTTCAAAAAGTCCCCATCTTGACCACACCCCTTACACTTTTTTAATCCTTCTAGCCTTCTTTTTGTTCCTCAAATACTCCAAGCCTATTTCTACCTTCTGGTCTTTGCTCTAACAGTTCCTTCTTCTAGGTATACTTTTCCTTCTGATTGCCCTTTGCTTGCTCTTAGTTCTGATGTTCAGATCTTAGCTTAGACGGCACCTCCTCAAAGTCCATCTCTGGCCATGCAATCTAAAGTCAATACTTCGTCAAGCTCTTGCCCTCCTTCAGTTATCAGCACGGCATTTTTTGTTGTTGTTGTTTCTTTGTTTGTTCACTGTGGTAAAATATACATAACATAAAATTTACCATTTGCACCATTTTTAAGTATCCAGTTGAGCGGAACTGAGCCATTGTTCTCAGTGCTGCATAATCATCACCACTACCCATCTCTGGGGCTTTTTCATCTTCCCAAACTGAAACTCTGTCCCCATTAAACAGTAACTCCCAATTACTCACCCACCCACCACTAGTCCCTGATAACCTCTATTATACACTCTGGTTCTAGAAATGTGCCTGTTCTAGGTCCCTCACGTAAGTGGAATTGTAAGATAATTTGTCCTTTTGTGTCTGGCTTTTTTCACTTAGCGTAATGCTTTCAAGGTTCATTCATGTTGCAGCAGGTGTCAGAACTTCATTACTTTTTAAGACTGAATATTGTGTGTAGACACCACGTTTTGTTTATCCGTTCATGCCTCAAAAGACATCTGTGTTGTTTCCATTATTGGCTATTATGAATAATGCTGCTGTGCACATGGGTGCACAAATATCTGTTTGAATCTCTGCTTTCAATTCTTTGGGGTATATACCTAGAAGTGGCATTGCTGGTTCGTATGGTAATTCTATGTTTAACTCTTTGACAAACCACAATACAATCAGCATGGCATTTTTAATAAGTGTTTGTTTACCTGTTCCACTGGAATGAAACCTTCATGAGAGCAGGGTCTGCATCCATCTTTCCCATCCCTGCATCCCCAGCACCTAGAACGATTTCTGGCACATAATGGACACTCAAAAGTTTTTGTCAGATGAATGAATGAAGTAGGTCATCAGTAATTGTTAGTGTTCTTTCTCCTTTACATTCTATTGTCCTTACACAGATCACAAACTCCTGGAGGCCAGGGCTAGGTCTCATTCATCTGTGTAACCCCAGCACTTAGCACATTGAAGGCCTTCAATAAACCCTTGTTAAATTGAAATAAATCCCCTTTCTTTGCTTTTAGTTTGGTTTTCTCGGTTGAGCTCTGTAGATTCCACCTGATGAGTATGGAGTAGTAAAAATGGCCAATGAGGCTCACATGACATGTGCCACCTAGGCATCTCGGACTCTTTTTCTCTTATCCTTTTCCCTTTAGTTTCTGGCATCTGCCAGAGCCAGGACTGAAGGAAGCACAAATAGCTGAAAAATCGGTTACATTACATCATCTGTCTCTGGGAATTGAGGCATGCTGGCAGGTTTGACTAAAAAACAAAACAAAACAAACCTAAAATTTGAGTCTTGGGTTCAGATAAAACACAAATTCTGATATCCCAAAACTTCTTAAAACTTTTAAGTGACGTTCTTTGGATTAGAAATTTAAATGATTTTCAAAAAGCTCTGAGCCTGGTAATTCTGATTATACATGCCATATACAGGTGACTAATATATTTGACCACTCTGTATTCTATATAATAAATTACACACAGGGGCGCCTGGGTGGCTCAGTTGGTTGGGCGACTGCCTTCAGCTCAGGTCACGATCCTGGAGTCCCGGGATCGAGTCCCGCATCGGGCTCCCTGCTCAGCGGGGAGTCTGCTTCTCCCTCTGATCCTCCCCCCATCAGGTGCTCTCTCTCTCTCTCTCTCTCTCATTCTCTCTCAAATAAATAAAATCTTTAAAAAAATAAAAAATAAAAAAATAAGTTACACACAGGACATACCGCAATTTATGAACATTGCACGTAATAATGGGTTGCTAAATGTGGGTAGCAAAACCCAAGTAAGAAACACCCAACTGGCACCGGGAACCATTTCCATGAATTTTCTCCCCCAATCCTGCCAGTTTCCTTTGCCGTTAAGAACACTCTTCATTTCAGCCAACAGTGTTTGAGCCAAAGTAGAATGAGAAAGAAACCTCCTAGAATTGCAGCATGAGCAGGCTGCCAAGGCCCACCAAACCATGACCATTTTCCCGGGGCTCCCTCCCACCCTCCCAGCTGTCTCCGGCCCTCTGTCCTGGGGCTACTGGTCTTTACGCAGGCCCTCCGTCCAGAGTGTCTGCCGACTGAATGATTCCCAGACGGGCAACCTCAGGCCTTCCACCTCGGGTTACAGAGCTTCCATCATCCCTCCAATCCTGCGGCTCCCAGGCCTGAAAATCTCGTGAGACTTTACCACTGCCAGGACTCTGCCCTGGGCAGCGCCATTCTGGTAAGGCCATCGTTCTTGGAGGAGCTTGCTGCCTTGAAGAGCACCATCTGGCTCTGGGGGTGAGGAGGATATGTGAGATTACTGTCCATCAAACGGAAACGCTGGTTTCCAACAGCACAACGGAGAGAAGAGGAACCTGTGTGAAGCCCCAGACAGGCCTTCACGCCACACCCTGAATCTGTCTCCAAATCCCTACTTTCCAATGTGCTCTTTTTTCTTTCAAAAATAATTTGCAAATTTTTTCCCCCAATCATGTGTCATTCTTAAGACCTCCTGGACTGGAGCAGATGAAAGAGGAAAGTTGACCATGTTTCAACTGATCAGTCAGTCAGAAGGAAGTGAGCAGAGTGAGGGAAAGGTCAAGAGCAGCAGAAGGTAGAGTGGGAAATTCTGGCGGGGAGGGTGACCCTAGGTGAAACTTCATCTGCCACCTCTTGTCCCCTGTCAATCCTAAATGCCCCCTGCCCCTCCCGGTGCTGCTGCCGGTTACCGAGTGTGCGGGAGCAAGGCTAGCTGATGCGAACAGGCCAGAACTGGGGGTCAGAGCTCTCTGGTCAGGCCAAGCTGCCCCTGCCCTCAGGTCCCATGTAGATTTGTTCTGGGCTGATGGTTAGGACAGAAAGGCCTCTCAGCATATCCCAAAGAAAGGGGTAAAAACAAATAAGATTGTCCTCATGCTTTCTCACTGCTAGAGCCTAGCAAACAGTCAGGCCCAGAGGAGAAATGCAAAGGGCCTCAGGGTGCCTGGCACACCCTGGATACTCAATTCATAGGTGTTTAATAAATGGATAGGTGGATAGATAGATAGCAGGAAGTTTCCACAGTTCATCCTTTTTGACAGTACTCATCTGAATCTAATCTTCTATTCTAGGGCCCTTTCTGGTGACCAGTCCAAGCTACTCACTCATCCCCAAGTACACACTGTCCGGGGAGCCACTGGGAGCCACTCCTTCAAGGAGAGGGAGGGGAAAGAAAGAGGTATAGCTGTTCCCACACAAGCTCCAACCCATGATGGTTGCAGTCCCACAAAAATCTGCACAGAGGATAAAGTAGACGTTATCTATCCCATTGACTGATAAGAAAACTGAGACATCGGAAGTAGACTGTGACTTGCTAAGGCCACAGAATAGGCAGCTGGTGGCTCCAGAAGGTCTTAGGACCCAGGTTGCCTGACCCCTACACTGGAACATTCTCCTACAGCCAGCCTTCACTGCCATGGGACCAGCACTAGCAGTGAATAAATATGAACCTCACTTATCAGTCATCAAGGCTCCACTGTCTCCCACTGATGAGTTGGAGAAGAGGTCTCTCCTGCTTATTGTCCCATAGGGACAAACAACAGCCAAATTAGTCCAACAGTCCAGGCTTGAACAAAGTCCCAACATTGGAGGCCTTTTGGCCACTCCGAGAGCCCTCTGCCTCCATCAGGAATGCTCTCTTTATTTCTAAGAGTCTTTTTGGTGGAGAGAGTGGTGACGTAGCATAAAGGAATCCTTACGCAGCTTTTTCTTTCTTCTTTACTTTTCTCCATATCATCCCCCACCCCAACACAAGGAGAGAAGATCCAGGACTGACACTTGACACTGAGTAGGCGTTTCTGGGTCTCCAGGCTGACACTGGAAATGGTCCACAGGGAAGGAATAGGAAGATGAACTTTCCTAATCTGGACACGTAGGCCCTCAAGTGGCATATTCTGAGGACATGGGTGGAATTACATTACTTACATACCCAATGGATGAAGTGGGACATATGATTTTACATAACTTACTTTCTTCCTCAAAAAAACTTCTAGTAGGTGGTACTATTTTTGTTACCATTTTATACATAAGGAAACTACAGTTTAGAAAAGTAACTTGTCCAACACCACATAGCTAACAAGTGGGAAAATTTAGAGCCAAGCCAAGGTTTGCAGACTGTCCCTAACCAGTATGTCTCACAGCTACTTCTGACTGTCAACAATGAGTGACTGACATCGTCACAACACACCTTGTCCATATGTCCAGCCCTGGACCATGCTGAGCCTGAACTCCTCCTGCAGTAAAGGGCAGACCCAGAGCCAGATGTGGCTCCTGAAATGAGCCCCACTTAGATGCTCAATGTTCCATTCATGAAGTCTTGATCAAATACCTACAATGCTCTCAGGAGTATGCTCCATTATTAGGAGATAACGAGAAGCCTAACAGGAGCCATACTTTCTAGAATACCTTGCCATCTGGTTGGGGAAACAGGAACAGCACATATAATAGTATATATACTACAAGGCAGTTAACAATGAACTAAACTGTACGGTACTGACTAATTTTTATAGCAGTTCAGAAAAGGAAGAGGTGAATTTGGGCTGTTCTGACTCAGGAAAACTTTATAAAGAAGGAACTTGAACCAAACACTCCAGGGTGGGTGGGATTTGGATAGGGGAAGAGACTCAGACACCCTTACTAACCCTGTCTCCCACAACCAAATACAAAGTTTGGATTATTTCTTTTAAAGCCAGTGATAGTGAGTTATGTATTTTGCTTTTCTTTTCTTTTTTTCCAAATTCCAAATAGATTCTACATTTAGAACAAAATGATATAAACACAAAATTTAAAAAAACATGTTGCTATTAAAAGTATCTAACTTCTGGCCAGTGCTCATGGGATGTCTTGTGATTTCCTAAGACTGACTCTTGACCTAGTCACAAATAATTTCAATGTAGGACAAAGGCATCTGCTGCCCTCTGAGAGATTTTTAGAACTATAATAAAATATATAGGATTAGGAGGCTACTTCCAAGGGACTATTCTCTTTCCTAATTGTTAACAAGATGACCAGAGCCTTTAAAGGAAAGCAGAGTTTTACCCGTGAACTGAGTTTTACTCCAAAGTTCTCCACTTTACATTTGCAGGGAGGCCCTGTTCCTAGGCCTATGCCAAAGTAGAGACAAATTCTCATGCGCATCCTGAGCATGTTGGCTTTCTTGGCTCTCAGATCCCGAATGACGCTCTGCAAAGGGCTAGAAATGCCACCTCCTTGGCAGGGGCCCTGAGCTCAGGCTGGTGTCAGCTGGGGCAGGTGCAATGATTGTGGCCATGTCTCTGGGTTTGTCCCCTAACACAGCATTCTTTGCATCTTTAGATCTGAATGGGCACAATTAGATGTTTTGCTACATTGCAATAGTAACTGAAGAGAGACCGGGTTAAATAAAACCACCACCACCCATGTGGAGGACTTTGATAGGGAGGATGGTTTGGGGGAGGCTCCACCTGGATCAGAGATTCCCAAACTGGTCAGCTGCCAATGAGGCTTGCTGATTGCTGATTGATGGAAGCAAGAAGCTCCATCTGCTCCCCAATCCCCAGAACAAGGCAAGGAGAAGGGAGCCCTGGGAGCAGGGGTAGGGGGTAAACCCACAGGACAGAGGAGAGAGCTCAGGCAGAAGATGGGTGAGACACTGTCCTCATTCCCTCCCAAGTGAACCCGGGCGTGGTCCTATTCTATAACTCTCCCTGTCAACATTGTGTTGTTCTGGAATTTATAACCCCAGACTGAAACCAGCAATCCCAGCTGAATTTCCAAAGCACTGGTTACTTTCCTAGACAATTGCTCCTAACTGGTCCCTGTCTCCCACCTCTAGTGTCTCCCTCATTCTGATCTTTCCCACACGGTGGAACCAGATTAGTCTTCCCAAATATATCTTGGCCTGCAGCTCTGTTTATTCAGAGTTTGTTCATGTCATGCCTTAGCATAGAGAGGATATAGAAGAGAACAGAGGGGGACCCTGGGCCGTGGGATTCAAAGGTCCATCACAACCTGCCGGAACAAGCTGATCTCATCTCTCACAATGCTCTTTAATTGGCCTCTGCCCCCTTGGGGCTCAGGGTCAGCTCTTCGGATGGGCCTTTCTTCCTTCCCTCCATTTTTCTAGCTCCCCAACGCTTGCTCCGCATCTTTTTGAGTCCTACCTCCTGCATTAAGCCCCCTGAATGACCCTTCCCTGGGGAACCCTTGTCCCCCATTTCACACCACTTAGACCAACTGTGCTTACTTCTGAGCAAAGTTTTCTCCAAAGCAAAGGGCAAAAGTCCTGAGCTATGTCCTACTGTGAGAAATTCCCCAAGAAATACATCCTGTTTTTACCAGGCGGAATGCCTCTGCTGTGAGTTACTTGTATTCAGAGACGGTGCCTCATTCTTCTCAACGCTGCTGAGACAAATTGGTACTTAGGATGAGCTTGATCAATATTTTGGGGAAAAAATTTAAAAAGTGGCCATTTTTTCTTTCTGCACTTGTAATTTGTAGACAAATCAACACTTGCAAGGGGCCTTAGAGATAAAACTTAAAATAACTTGAAATCTTAGTACACTTTAAAATACCTCTGGCCAGTCTTTAGCCAAATAGAAGGGATGTATTTGACCTAGCTAGTGAATGAATTAAATAAGTAAGGGCTAGAACTGCTTGGCTCTTAGGAGCTTTCAAATCATGAACAGGAATCATAAATTGCAAGAGTAAGCATCTAACAAAAAATGAGGGAGAGAGTGCAGTCCCCCTGAGAAGCCAATTAGCCCATCTCTTTCTTAATCCATAAATTCTGACTTTTTTTTTTAAGTGCCATCAAAACAAACCTTTCAAGACCTTCTGCTAAATGTGGCAACCCTTCAAAAGTGTATGTAAAACACAGATGTAAATCTAGGTCTTATGGGGGGAAATGACAGAGGCATAGTGTCTGTTAAGGCTGGACTTCAAAAAGCTGTTCTGTAAATGCTTTTTATTTTATTGACCAGCTTTATAATCTCCATCAGGCAAATGCCTCCCTTGGAACTATGTGTGTGTGTGTGCGCGCGCATGTGCTCGCATACATGTGTTCCGGCCAGTGTGACCTGAGCCAGCCCGTATGTACTCATTAAATGATTAAATGTCTACATGAGGAAAACAAATGCATTACTGACAGATGACTATTGGGTCCATCTGGCAAATGCAAAAAACATCTTGTTCCTAAGGAAAATATATTTCTTTTATTCAACTCCTCTTTAGAAACTACTATTTGTTTTTCAAGGAAAAAAAAATCCCTGAAAGGGAGGAAAATGCACCCTGCAATATTCCTAAGGCCAGCCACACCTTCCCCAGGACGTTGCCTTGCAAGTCCTCCTGGGAACATACTAGGATTCTTCCCCATCTTTGATTAGTTTTCCTTTCCAATCGACAGAGGAAGTATAGGAGGCCACATGCAGACAACAGGAAAGTATCTGGAACCAGGTCACCTCCTGTCTTCATCACTGTCTCTCTCCCTGGAGCACTGGGGCTTCTCACTGCTGCTGTACGTCTGAGTCACTTCGGGTTCTCCAGGGATCAAGCCAAAAATGGCGGCTCAAACGGCAGCTTCAGCTCCTCGGTCGACATAGCCTCTAGCGAACTGATCGTGGCTTCCTATCCCCAAGTACACAGCTGGAAAATTGGAAGGATTCGGCAAGGACTGGCCAGCTGCTACATCTGGAGGTAGGGGAGCAGTTCCTGGGGCCTCTGCTGTAAGTTCTGGGGGACAGGGAAGAAATGATTGGCATCTCCAGCCCAGAAGCC
Source organism: Mirounga leonina (assembly GCF_011800145.1). Taxonomy (NCBI): domain Eukaryota; kingdom Metazoa; phylum Chordata; class Mammalia; order Carnivora; family Phocidae; genus Mirounga; species Mirounga leonina. The sequence continues at coordinate 3,918,049 of NW_023270921.1, read as the reverse complement.
AGTGAATACACACTCAGATCCTATCTCCTGTCTCTGGTTATACAAAGGGAGAATGTCTTTGTTTGGAGAAGGGCTTAATTCTCCTTTCTTCTCTGGCAGTAACTCCCCTGCCATTTGGAAAGCAGAGATGTTTGTAATGTATCACATTACAACTGACATGTTTGTTTCAACAGTAAATTAAGTCATCAGACTTGATTAATGGGCTTAGGGTGAAGACTTGCGAGTCCTGGAGCTCACCTGACATCTAGAAATAGCGCATTGATCTGCCCAGAATTTTCCACAGCTACAGACCGATCCCCTTCCTGAAGAGCTATGATTCTAGTTGGGAGGGAGGTACGGCCCAGCCAGGCTGGGAGAAAATGGCATTTTTGTGTAATGATGAGCAACCTAACTTGCAAATCTGTGGCGTTCTTCTTGCTTTGTGTCAGCCTTGGATCTGACCTGTTTACTTTTTCACACTGTGGGCTCTAGAAGTTTGTGAGTTCCAACAACCACACACAGCGTTGTAGCCACTTGCTCAGGTCCTGCACATACAACTCAGAACCGGTTGGAAGGAAACAACTGTAACTCCTACCCTGACCTTCCCAGAGCTTCAGCCACCTTTTCTCAGTCTTTCACAAGGCTTCAGGACAGCCAAGCCCTCAGCTCTTACTGGATCCCACTCCATCCCTACATTTACATCCCTACATAGTCTCTTACATCCCTTCCTCCTGAGTTACTTTGTTCGGCTTGATATCCCCAAAAGAACAGCAGAGGCTTCAGTACTGATCCGCGCTCTACCAGAAACCAGCTGTGTGACTGTGGACAAGTTGCTTAATCTCTCTGGGCTCCAATGTTGTCCTCAATAAAAACTAGTCCTACCGAAAGCAAAAGTCCTAGTCCTAGGACTCTGCTCTGTTCCCATGAGTTGGCTTCAATGTGCACTTTCCAGAACGTTCGCATCACCTCTGATGCTTTCTCCTGCCAATTGCTGGAGCAGGTGGGCAGAGGGGCAGGTGTGTGTGTGTGGGTGGGGGTGTGATATTTTGGTATGCATTCATGAAACATCTGTCTTCCTCATCCTCATCCTAATCCTGTGACATGGGAAATGCTTTCTGTGAGGATAAATGACTTACCAAGGTGTCATGGGTAGGAATTGATGGAGTTAGAGGGCTGAGGTTCAAACTAAGCTCAGAATCCAGTCCTCATGTAGAACCACACAGCTACTTGCTTCACACCAAATAAAGCTGCCATGGCTCTGTTGGGAGAAAGGAGAATGATCCGTGCCTTGTTCAGCCATAGTGTCAAGTTCACATGCCACTCCAATGAAGTGGATGGGGATTGAAGGAGCCACAGCTTTCTTTGGATTTTGGGGCTGAAATAAGAACTAAGGATTCTTGTTGCACTTTAGTTGTCCAGTCTGTTGTGCTCAGAGCAGCTAAAGATCCCTTGGAAATGGCAAACACACTGCCACGCGCCTTAGAATTAAAACAGGCTTTATTTTATTTTATTTTATTTTTTTCCTGTAGGCCCTTTTTGAGAAGACTCCTGGTCTGTAGAAGAAAGAAACCACGAGACTGGAAGGGCTTGCAGCCTCATCACTTCCCGAGTTGGCCACTCGGCCTGTTGCTCTGACTTGGCCCCACGAGGGAGAGGGAGGAGGCCTGTGGTTCCTTTCCAGATTTACCCCATGTCTTCCCTCTGTGTCCAGGAAGTCACAAATGGGGCCAAGAAACGGATAGTTGAACTTGAGAAGGAAAACACTGGAGGCCTCATCCAACCCAGAAGTCATAAAGGAACAGCAGGAAAGGTCTATAATGCATGGGGTAGGTTTCCGTAGTTGTCTGCCAGGCTGACATTTCTGAATCATTTCTTAACATTTGGCAAAGAGGCTTTGATGTTTAAAACTCCTTTTTTGGCCGGGGACCTGGAAGTATCCCATCTGTACACAACAATGGGTTTTAACGTTTTGTATTATAACCACGTTCACTTTAAAATATTTGATGCTTTACGGGAACGTTCTCTTAGGTTGAAGTTTTTTACCTGTTGCTCAGCTCACCTGACCAAGCAGGTTTCCAGAAGTGACAGGACTTTCTTAGAATCCTTAATATTCGGAATCCTTTAATATAATGCTTGTAGGTGATCAGACTTCCTATTTTCTGACACTCTCTTGGTGGTGGTAACAAGTTTATTGATATTTTTTGAATGCCAACTCTGTGCTAACCTTGCTGGCCCTATGGGGAAAAGAAAGGGAGGCTATGAGTCACCCACTTAATTGCATAGAATATAATTTCATGCTGATTATTGGGCTAAATTCCTTAGATCTATTTTTTTTTAAGATTTTATTTATTTATTTATTTATTTGAGAGAGAGAGAATGAGAGACAGAGAGCATGAGAGGGAGGAGGGTCAGAGGGAGAAGCAGACTCCCTGCCGAGCAGGGAGCCCGATGCGGGACTCGATCCAGGGACTCCAGGATCATGACCTGAGCCGAAGGCAGTCGCTTAACCAACTGAGCCACCCAGGCGCCCCTCCTTAGATCTATTTAAGATTGATTTATATCAGTGATGATTAAACATTGAATGGTTACTTTGTACAACTATGAAATGACAATGAGATCTATACGGATATGGGTAACTGTGTTCATTTCCTGGAACTATTGTGACAAAGGACAAAGTACAAAGCCACTTTGTACTTTGTACTTTGTGGTGGCTTAAAACAGACATTTATTTTTACACAGTTATGGAGGATAGAAGTCCAAAATCGAGGTGTCAGAGAGAAAATGAAACATTTATTCAAAAAGAAATATGCACCCCTATGTTTATGGCAGTATTATTTACAATAGCCAAAATATGGAAGCAATCCAAGTGTCCCTTGGTAGATGAATAGATAAAGAAGATGTGGTATATATATGTATAATGGAATATTACTCAGCCATAAAAGAGGAATGAGATCTTGCCAGTTGTGACAACATGGATGGATGTAAAGGGTATTATGCTAAGGGAAATAAGTCAGACAGAGAAAGGCAAATTCCATATGACTAAACTTATGTGTGGAATCTAAAAAGCAAAAATAAAAGCAAAAGAAAGCAGAAACAGACCCACAAATACAGAGAAGAAACTGATGGTTGCCAGAGGGAAGGAGGATAAGGGCATGGGCAAAGTGGGGGAAGGAGAGTGGGAGGCACGGGCTTCCAGTTATGGAATGAATAAGTCACGGGGATGAAAGGCCCACCATAGGGAATATAATCAATGACATTGTAACAGCCTTGTCTGGTGACAGACGGGAGCTACACTTGTGGTGAGCACAGTAGAACATATAGAATTGTCAAATCATTGTGTTGAACACCTGAAACTAATGCAACATGGTGTGTCAACTATACTCCAATTAAAATAAATACAAAATCAAGGTGTCGGCATGGTTATGTTCTTTCTGAAGGTTCTAGGGATGTCCCTGGCTCTTCCCAGCTTCTGGTGGTTGCTGGTAATCCTTGATGTTCCTTGGCTTATAGAAATATCACTCCAATCTTTGCCTCCCTCTTCATTGGGCCTTCTCCCTATGTGTCCACGTGCCTGTGTCCAAACTTCTCCCTTTTTATAAGGATACCAGTCATTAGATTAGGGCCTACCCTATGACCTTATCTTAACTCGATTATATCTACAAAAACCCTATTTTCAAATAAGGTCACATTCACAGGTAGTGAGGATTAGGACTTAAACATACCTTTTGGTGGGGGGGGGGGGACACAATTCAAGCTAGTATACTGTCTATGTTATATAAAAATAAGAAAAGTTTGTCAGAATGCTAAAACACAGCTGCAAGTTCTCTGACACTCCTCCCATAGAATGGAGCCTTTGTCCCCTCCCCTGGAATCTCTGTGGGCTTGTGACTTCTTTGACCAGTACAGTATGGCAGAAATGACGTTATATAACTTCCAAGGCTAGATTACAAAAGGCCACGCAACTTCTACCTTGGTTCATTCTTAGAACCTCAAGGCACCATATAAGAAGTCTGACTACTCTGAGGCCACCATACTGTAAGGAAGCACAAGCCATGTGGAAAAGCCACATAAGTCAACAATCCCAGCTGGGCTCAGAATTCCAATTTCAGGTGCTGCTAGCTCTGCAAATGAAGAAAGAAGTTTCCAGATGTTTCCAGACCCCAGATATTCCAATTATCCCCAGCCATTTGAGTTTTCCCAGCTGAGGTCCCAGACTTCATGGAGCAGAGACAGGCCACCCCTGATGTCTCCTGTCCAAACTCCTCACCCAGAGAATTCATGAGCCATAGCAAGGTGGTTGTTGTTTTATATCTCTGAGTTTTAGGTTGTCTTGTGTGGCAATAGATCATGAATAAACATCATGAATAGTACAGTCACATTTTTTAGAAAGTCTGAACGTATGTGCATGCACAGGAAAAACCTAGGAGGTGTGACCCCAAACTCTTAACAGAGATTATTTGGGGAGGTTTACACTATTCTTTATATTTTTCTATATTTTTGAAATTCTTTAAATTGAGTTCATATTACTTCATCAGGAAAAAAGAAAATGATTTTCATTTAGAAAAAAAGGTACCACTGAAATATGGTGATTGTATTTTCAGGCACAAGTAACGAAAGACTCTTGGTGAAGGTTGAGGTGTCTCTGTACGGTAACCATAATCAACATACCAATTATTTTGTAATCAGAGCTTGTTTTAGTGATGTGACTACAAATCCCAGGGCTGAGTCTAGTCTCTTCAGGGCTGGGTCATAGGGAAGTAGCAGTATCTGAAAAGAAGATTCAGGCACTTCTCCAGCACTGTCCTTCTTCAGGTGGCCAGGCCCAGAGCTCAGACAACCACCACATCTTTTGGGAATCGGGGAGGGCAACCATTGTGCAGCAATGTGGGGAGGGAAGCAGGAGGAAGGGACAAGAGAAGTGGGAGTGAACGCTGAGGGCCTAGAAGATGGAGACAGGGTGCTGGGCCTTCCCTCCCCTGGCAAGGGAAGGGGACAGTTTACCCATCTCCCCTGGCTTGGCATACGGGTGCCCTCACACAACCACAGAACGGGGCCTATGTGCTGCCGATGTCATGTCTGCCCCTGCTAAAAATCTTTCTAACGTAAAGTGTGTCACTGGAGTACATCCTTTTCCTTCAGAGACGTAGTATTCAAAGGTTAACAACACGTCCTGCCAAGAGCACAAACACAAATCTTGGCATGACAAATGAGGCCTTGGCCCTCTGGAATGGCCACACTTTAGAAACCAAGGGAAAGCAGGGAGAAGCAAAAGGCCACAGTTGAAAAGAACAGCCCTTGTGACTTCCACAAAAAAATGTCTGGATGGAGCCAAGGATGAGTTAAGTATTATATGCATGGTTTCTAAGGAAACTTTAAAAGCAAATAGTGCCTCAGGGAGGAAGGCACTCATTACACAGATAAGGTCCCAATCCCAGGGACCAGCTTTCCCTTCCAGCTTCTACAGAACATACCATGCCAAGGATCCCTGGCACAAAGGCAACCAGTGGCCTCCTCCACACAGGTGGAGGGAGTCTCAAGAGACCAGGCAAGAAGTAGGTGCTAAGGTGCTTTGAGCTCTGCTGGACCAACGTGAGATACCTTCTGTGTATCCTCCAAGGTGCCATCACTCTAGTAACAGCCAATAGCCTTTTCTGCTAGATTTGTGATCCTCTGTGTACCCGCTTGCCCATCAGCAGGCACTCAGGTAGAATTAACTACTTATGTGGCTCTGGTTTCTAGAGAGGAAGACATGCAGTGGAAAGAAAGGCAAAAACTTCGAGCTCCTTCCTTTTGTTCTTCCCATCACATTGCCCTGACAAAATGAAACATCTTCCGTTCCCAGGCAAGGCAGTTTGGGTCTGGGGAAAGCCCCAAACCCAGCTACTTTACAATTTATATGATATTCTCTGCCTGTTCTGAGACCCCTCTGGCTGGTCTTCAGTGTTTATACATCTCGGATAGCTTCACACTCCGCCCTCGCTAACCTTTCCCTCTAACTCCTTCCCAGTGACCTTTGTTCTCGCTCACAATTCCTGAGAACCACAGCATACCCCAGCCCACCCCATTTTAGTGTGTAAATGGGTGTATTCACCCTCTTCAATATTCTCATGAAATTTCATAGCTTATTTTATATGTATTGAATATTTATTCCTATGTGTTCATTTCTTGCTACTAGTGTGATTGATTGTTAGGTTTTTTTCTGTTTTATTTATTTATTTATTTGTTTTAAAGATTTTATTCATTTATTTGACAGAGAGAGAGAGAGAACAAGTAGGCAGAGAGGCAGGCAGAAGGAGAGGGAGAAGCAGGCTTCCCGCTGAGCGGGGAGCCCGATGCGGGGCTCGATCCCAGGACCTCGGGATCATGACCTGAGCCGAAGGCAGCGGCTTAACCGACTGAGCCACCCAGGCGCTCCTTTTTTTCTGTTTTATGATGGATTATTATTTCAATATAAGGCAGCTTGGTTGAATTTCTTTGATAATAGATTTTTTTTCTCCACTAAAATTATTACTTTCCAGAACGCAGTTGGAGAATGCCACCATAGAGTGTCAGGAAGTGGTTATTATATGGGGTGACAGTATAATTCTTTATGAAAATATGAATTCATAGTAGTGAAATCTGCTTTATTCTGCATTTTGATACATTACACTGTAAGTTTCTCTCAGCTAGAAATAGCTCCTTTTTTCTTATGATAGGACACACCATCCATTTTCATAGTGTAAACACAACATTCAGCTCCAGCGATGGAGTTGCAAATGCCTGTCCTAAGATTGAACTTGTTTCAATATGCCTTTGCCCATTGAAATTTTGCATCTACAAAAAGTAGAATCCTAATGCACTCATGCTTTTTTTTTTTTTTAAAGAGAGAGAAAGTAAGTGTGTGCATGTGCAAGCTGTGGGGAAGGGCAGAGGGAGAGAATCCTAAGCAGGCTCCACGGCCAGTGCAGAGCCCAAAGCAGGGCTCTATCTCACGACCCTGAGATCGTGACCTGAGCCAAAATCAAAAGTCAAATGCTTAACGAACTGAGCCACCCAGGCGCTCCTGCACTCATACTTCTAAGTAAAAGATGAGAAGGTCTCTATGTGGCTCATCACTTGCTAAAATAAAATAAGTCATACTTAATTGTGGCTATTTTAGAACGTACAGAATTTCTAGATCTGAGATACTATTGTTATTTACCCATATCAATCCTATTTCCAAAACCTATGAGGAGATCAGAAGAATAGGCACAGTATATCACCATTTGTGTAAAAAGGAGTGACACATCCTTACATATGTTTATATATGTATAGAATATCTCTACAATGATAGATAAAAATCTGGCATTAATGGTAGCCTCTGGGGGAGACTGGAGGATACAGGCAAGCAGGAGTCTTACTTTCCACTGTGAACTCTCTTGTACTCTTTGAATTTTCTATCACACAAGGGTATTATACTTATTAATAAGCTTCTATGCCAAGAAGATATTGAGAAACTAATATTTTATGCTAGCTACGGCATGGTGAGAATGAGATGGGAATATTTAAAGCCTGCAAATCGGATATAAGTTCGTATAATTGCAATTGACATGTCAGAAGCCTTAAAAAGTTCCTTTATCTGCATTTCTGATTCTTCTTGCAGGATGGATTCCCCAAAGCAGAATTACTGTGTGTGGTACGCAGAATAATGGTTTCCTCAAATGGTCCCACATGTCCTAACTCCTAGAACCTGTGAATACGTTATGTTCCGTGGCAGGAGGGAATCAGGTTGCAGAGGGAATTGAGGTTGCTAATCAGATGATTTGAGAGGAGAGATTATCCAGGATTATCCAGGTAGTCCCAGTGTAATCACTAGGATCCTTATTAAGTAAAAGAGGGGGACAGAAGAATCAGTGTTCGCATAATGCAGTATAAGAAGGAGTCAACCGGCCATTGCTGGCTTTCAAGATAGAAGCGGCTATGAGTCAAGGAATGTGGGCAGCTTCAGGAAGCTGGAAAAGGCAAGGAGATGAATCTTTTCCTAGAGGCTCCAGCCCTGGCAACACCTTGATTTTAGCCCAGTGAGCTCACTTTGGACTTTTGGACTCTAAAACTGCAAGATAAATTTATGCTGTTTGTGGTTTCCACCACCATGTCTGTACTAATCTGTTAAGAAAGCAGTGTAAAACTAATATGTTCTGTCAAAGAAATACTCATTTATAAGAGTAAAAAATCTGGAGAGAATCTAAATGTCCCCTAACCAAGGAATAGAAAGTAAATGATGCTACATTTATATGAAGGAATATTACCCTACTGGGAAACATTTGATTTTGAGATTTTTAAAATGTTCATGAGAAAATATTAAGTTGAAAAAAAAGCAATTTGTGGGGTGCCTGGGTGGCTCAGTCGTTAAGCGTCTGCCTTCGGCTCAGGTCATGATCCCAGTGTCCTGGGATCGAGCCCCACATCGGGCTCCCTGCTCCGCGCCGCGGGAAGCCTGCTTCTCCCTCTCCTGCTCCCCCTGCTTGTGTTCCCTCTCTCGCTGTGTCTCTCTCTGTCAAATAAATAAATAAAATCTTAAAAAAAAAAAAAAAGAAAAAAAGCAAATTGTAAAGTTGTATCAGATTCCAATTATAGAAATCATATACTCATATATACATCACATCAGTCAGGATTCAGCCACAGAAAAGAGAAATTACTCAAGCTACTTCAAATAGAAAGAGACATATATATATAAAAAAAAAAAAAATCAGATCTATACAAAATCACCGAGGAACTGTAGATGGAGGGACTCAAGAGGCCTCTTGAGAGGTTGACCAGCCTGCCAAGGTCCTAGTACCCAGATCACAAGATGGAGCCTAGCTGGAAGCTGTGTCCCCCAAGGCAGAGGAGAGATGATGGTCCCTTTTCTTCCCTCCTTTCCCCATAACCACTAGTCTACTCATATGGTATAAAGAATGTTTAAATCTAACACCACATTTTCCTGCCTCCATATTTATAAACGAGAAACAAACACCAAAGAATCTTTGCTGTGAAGAATGTAGGCTCTGGAGTTCGAAGACCCAGATTTAAATCCCACTCCGTATTTTCCTACACGACCCTCCATCTTGGCACCTGAGCACCTTTGTTGGTAAAGGGAGTAATGTCAATGCCTTCCCCACAGGGCTGCCTGAGGGTCAGCAAGGTCAGGGGGCCACACACTTAGTAAAGTAAAACTGCTCCCAAAATGTAGCGATTGCTTTTCTAATATTTTCCTATACTTATCAGGTATTATTTATCATGTATTGATTTTATCAGCAGAGAAACAAAAACCTCATTTTAGAAATATCCAAGCTGGATGTTAACCTTCCAAAAATAATCACGGTCTGAAGAAAAATATATAACTTTCAAAACTTGTTGCCTTGCATCAGGTTCTGTCCGTTGTATATCTGCTTCCTGTTGATAAGGGGAAGAATAAAGACACAAGTTCTATTTAAAAGTCAAGAGTCAGTAGACTGAGTATTTTCATTCTCAAGGCCATTAATTCTGCACAGCAAATGTCATTCTCCATCTTTTGCATAAAAAGCACCCTGTTTTGGCATTTGACAATGAATGAATACATTTGGGGGGACAAAGGGAAGATGTGATAATAAAAAGGAGTAAAGGAGACAACTGGTTTTCAGTGAAGGCTGACTATTGATTATACAGCCATCTAAATATGGACATTTATAACTGATTTAAATGTAAACTCAGATGTAAACTCATATTAAATGTAAACTCAGGTGACCCCTTTGGTAGTGGCTACTCGATTTCCAGCCTGGTCCCCAGATTCGGGCGCCACTATCTCTCCTTATGGAACAGGGACCCTGAGGGAATATGCCTGACAGTTTACATTTTCACAGGCATGCTTTGTCCCTCGATGCCACGGCCTCCCTTTGGGTTAGTCAGCTCCAGCTTCTCTTGCCAAAAGGAGACTCCCAAGTCCGGTGCTCTGGTCATTGCCCTGTGCTGCAGAGGACATCTTCCAAGGGCCACGTGGGCGATTCACTTTATAACAACAGCTACCCTTTTTAATTACTCTTAAAACCTCCCTGCTGGGATGAGTCAGGTTTTACTCCTTGCAAATCTTCAGAAGGTTTGGGAGTTGGAAAGACAGTCACCAGAGCATGGACAGTAGGTAAACTAGGAACGTCACTGAATTTCAGCGTGGCATATTTCATGGCTTGTTCCTTTTCTACATCAAACAACCTCATGGTCTCCAGAGACAAAAAAGCATCCAAGTACATGAACTTTAAAGGACTTAAGTATAAACCCCAATAGGAAGTGATTTTACTTTTATTTCCAAATTCCATTACACACAAGTAAAGGAAGTAAAGCTATTAATTTGGTCGGCATTACAGATAAGGACCAAGCAGGAAATGACTTTGTATGTGACATCATCGAGGGCCTGTGTCAGAGCGGGGACGGGCGGGGCATGTCCTTTGTCCCGTACAGATCTTTCCCAGCCTTCTCTGAATGAAAGAATAGTACAGGCAGGACCAAATGTAATTATGTTACCTCAACATGGATTGTGCTGCTCTGTGTGACCATGATGCAGACATTAATAATGAAAGAAACAAAGGAGAAAAGAGGGAAGGGGGGTGGCCGGGGGGGGGGAGTTAAAGCTCTAATTATTTAGTAAGATAAACCTTAGCTGGAGAAGCCAGTACATGTTTCTAGGAATTTTATATCCTAGTGAAGTAATTGTGTCCTTGTGTCATTTTTAATAGGAGCCTTTCTACTTTAGAGAATACTTAGGAGGGTGCTCGATGGAAATCACATTCATCTTACACATGCAACCTTTAATTGTCAGGCATGAGGATGCGGAAGAAAGACAAATTAGGCTCAAATCCCAGTTTGCCTGACTCTGAGCAAGTTACTTAGTTTCTTCACCTGCAACATAGTGTCAGTTATGCCCACCACCCGGGGTGGTTGTAAGGATTAAATGAGCTGATGCTTGAAAATGCCCAGCACAGTTGACACCCAATAAATGTTTGCGGTAACTTCCTCCCCCTGACTGCTTAGTAGATAACTGATTGGTTTTTGGTTTTAGATTTTTCTTTAAATTGTGGTAAAACATAAATGACATAAAATTTGCCATCTCATTCCTTTTTAAGTGTACACTTTAGTCCCACTGCTGTGCAACCAATCTCCAGAACTCTTTTCGTCTTGCAAAACTGAAATGCTCCACCCATCAAACGGTTCCTGTCTCCTCCTCTCCCCAGCCCCTGGCCGCCACCGTTCTATTTTCTCTTTGTGAATTTGACCACTCTAGGTCCCTCATATGAGCGGAATTTGCCTTTTTGTGACCGGCTTATTTCAGATAATCAGTTTTTTAGATCACTTCCTGAGACTTGACAAATTTTTACACTCAGACACATTTTGGCAATTTTATGTTATATTGCAATATTGCATGGTTCCCAACTATTTAGGTAGAAGTGTGAAGTTGTCAAAAATAAAGGTGATCCATTATGGGTTAGATCATGTGAGTTGCATGGATGGATTTTACACAAGTATAGTCAATTCTCAAATCACCTGCCATCACTTGTGATTTATCCCTTTTACTGCTTGTAAATTCCTAGAGGTCAGGTGGTCGCTGGTCTGCATTAAGAGTATGATAGATACTAATGGACTAATTAATAAATTAATAAATCTATGAACTGCTAGCAAGAAAGTATTTATCATAGGGCATTTCCCTTACTATTGATTCTGTGCCACATCTTTACTCATCAACTGATGGTACTTAGAGAATGCAAAAAAGATCAACTTTTGGATCATGGACACTTCTGTGTCCCATCAGCTTCTTAACATCAACACGTGGCAGATTTGTTTAGTTTTCAAATTCTGTAGTACTAATTGATTTGTAACAGCAGCGTTGGCAAAGATTTTAAACATTAAAATATTCAGAAGTGGTCAGGGTAAGAAGAAATAGGGGCTTGAATACAAGTGATAGTAGAGGGGCACCTGGTGGCTCAGTCGTTAAGCGTCTGCCTTGGGCTCAGGTCATGATCCCAGGGTCCTGGGATCGAGCCCCGCGTCTGGCTCCCTGCTCAGCGGGAAGCCTGCTTCTCCCTCTCCCACTCCCCCTGCTTGTGTTCCCTCTCTCGCTGTCTCTCTCCCTCTCTGTCAAATAAATAAATAAAATCTTAAAAAAACAAAAACAAGTGATAGTAGAAATTGAAACCTTTAAGAGGGCAGTTAAATTTTTTTTGTGCATTCTTCCCCTCCCCACAACTCTGCAAGTTTATTTCTCGTTAATTTATTCCACAGAGATGATCATACAAATGTTCAAAGATATAGGACTGTGGCAAACTGAATAATGGTCCCCTAGAAATGTCTACATCTTAATCCCCAGAACCTGAGAAGCTGTGGGTCATGTTCATGACAGGGAGTAATAAAGATTACAGACAGAATTAAGGCTTCTAATCAGCTGAACTTAATATAAGATGCTGCTGGATTGTACGAGGTGGGCCCAATGTAACCCTGAGGGTCATTTAAATGTGGATGAGGAAGGCAGAAGAGTCAGTGGAGGAGTGATTCCATGTTAGTGTGAAAAGACTCAACCAACATTTGCCGTTTTTAAGGTGGAAGGGAGCCAGAAGCCAAGGGATATAGCTGCCTTTTGAAGCTAAAAGAGGCAAGAAAAAGGATCCGCCCCAAGAGCCTCCAGAGCCTGTCAACACCTTGATTTTAGCTCAATGAAATCTGTTTTGGATTTCTGACCTCCAGAACAGGAAGGTTATAAATTTGTGTTGTTTTAAGCCACCAGGTTCGCAATAATTTGTTACAGCAACGATAGGAAACTGACACGATGACCACAGATGTTCAGAGCAGCATCATTTGTGACAAAATCTGTAAGCAACCTAAAGTCCATCAATAAAAGCCTGATAAAACATTGTGTCATCACCATGGATGTAGAAGATTTTAGACTTTCACCAAAGAGAGAGCTTTTGGAGGTAACCTCTCTCTCTACTTTTGGCAAGAGCTTGCCAGTCGATTTAAAATAAAAGAGAGGGAAAATATAGCAAATATATTCCAGTTCATAAATTATCCTGCTTGTAAATGCATCGCAAATATAACACGGAGACGGTAGTACCTTTGGGTCACCCAGTCTTATTTCTTTCTTAAAATAAATCTATAAATATGCCAAGCACTGTGTTAACCAGGAGGAGGTACAGAGAAAAGAAGCTGACTCAGTAGAGAAGGAGAAGCAGGCACGAGAATTCCATGAAATGCAGGAGAGGCCAAGGCAGAGGAAAGCTTGGGCACGCCGGGAGCACAGGGAGGGGTACCTCACTAAGTCAGGGTAGGAGGGCGGGACAGGGAGAGTGGCCAGGAGGAGGAAAAGCCTGCACCCAGCCCCAAAGGAGGAGTGGGATTCAGCCAGACAAAGACGACTTGGAAGGCCTTACTGGCGGAGGAAGCAGCTTGCAAAAGGCTGGTATGGTGTCCAGTGTGGTGTGTGGGTGGGGTGGCACAGGAGAAAACCAGTCAACTCAAAAATGCTACACAAAGATGCCTACAGAATTAGCTGTTTTACGTTCTCGGAACCTGTTTCCACACCTTCATTATAGAATCATGAAACCTTCCTTGCAGGAGAGGATGAAGGGATCTGCCCAGAGTCTCAGGGCCAGAAAAGGAAGACCTGGCTCGTGGGAGTCGCTGCCCCATGCTCATTCCTCCAGGCCCAGGCCGCTCCCCAGAGGAGCCCCTCTGCCCCAGGAGGGCTGGAACCACTTCCGATTCTTTAAAACCTCGATGCATTGAAGAATGGAAAACATTTCGTGGCATATTTTAATCATTTATATTTAACAGATCACTGCTCTTAATATATACAAAATACAATGAAATAAAATTGTGCTTTTCAAATGGATTACAGAGTAAAATTATATTAATTCATCGTTCATTGCAGGCCATGTGTTCTGGTAATGGAACAGACATTTGACTTTATATAATGAACGTTTTCTTCTTTCAATCCCTTCACTGATTCTCTCTGACTCTCCATAAAACCTCACTGAGACAACAGAGAACCTTTGAGAGAAAACCTTTGAGCGCCTTAGAGAACGAGCAGCCTCAACAGCCTGCCGGTGCTAGGCCCTGTTTATACTGCCTTTAAGAAAGAAAGCAAAGTTGTGCGTCAGAATCTTCGGGTGGGGTGGGCGGGGGAGGCTTTTAAAACATCCTGAAGCCTGTGTCCCACTCTCTAGATTCTGATTCAGTTGGTTTAGAGTGTGGTCCAGGCATCTTCATAGTTTTGAAAGTTCCTCAGCTGATGCTAATGTAAAGCCAGGGCTGAAAAATACCATACCTGCAAGTAAGAGAGCCTGGCAGAGGAATCCTCTCAAGTTTTATTAACTCATTTGCAGATATTTGTTAAAAGACGAACAATGGTTTTAAAAAAAAATAGATCAACAAATGGGAGCAAAAGGAAGTTTCAATAAAAAGTCTCACTGAGGACAGACTGCGGGGCACAGCAAAGGCAGCCTGGCCAGAGGCAGAACACAGGGCACAATGAAGGCCCAACCACCAAGAGCAATAGACCAGATAGATGTTTGCACATTAAGGGGGAAGGAATCCAAAGGAATTGTGAACGGTCTGCTAAAGTTCGCCCATTCAGTTTGCAAATGTCATGTGGCAGCATCCTGAGCTGGCAGTTATGAGGTCCCCAGGGTGGATGGAAAGACACCTGCTGGGCCCTCAACCCCTATGTTGGAGATCTCAGCACTGGTCAGAGAGAGCCACCATGGCAACCAGGCAGACCACACTAAGAGAAAGAAAAGATTCTCAGGCCGTAACAGGACAGCCAATCTACTGCTGAAATATGGGTTATGTGTCCCCAGAACCCTGGAAGTCAATTTTCTGTGTCAGACCTCTCTAGTCAGGCTTCTATATCTGGGGGCAGTGATGAGGTGGCCCCTAAGAACTTGAGTATTCTCTGAGAGCTGAGTTATAAAATCAGTATTTAATAGACCAGAAGAGTCACTCTAAGGAGAATAGCTCTTGAATCAGAGCAAGATAGATCATTTAACTATGAAGTAATAAGTTATCCATCAAAGGGACAATCCTCAGCCATGGAGGTATAGAAAACAAAGGAAGACACTGTTCTTGGGCTTGCTAAGCTCCACACTGGGGACACAGTGCCCTGGTCAAGGAACTCAACCTGACTATCCTAAGCTTCCACCTTAGTGTGGGCCCCCATCACACCTGGATTATCAGGAAGTCTCCTAGCTGGTCTCCCTGTTTCTGCCTTTGCTACCCCCATTGATCAACCAAAGTGACCCTGTCACAACATGAGGTAAATCATGCTTTTTTTTCTGCCCAAACCCTCCAGGGCTCCCCAACTCAGAGAAAAAGCCAAAGTCCTCACAACAGCCTATATATGGCCTTCTATGACTGGATCCCCCCACCTCTGGGAGGCATCTCTTCCTGCTCAGGCCTCCACCACCACCACCTCTACCCTCTACCCCCCACACCTCATTCCCACTTCCATCCCATCCTACCTCCCTGATGGGCTTCTAACATGCCAGGTAAGCTCTCCTGCCTCAGGGCCTTTGCACTTGCTATTAGTGTTCTAGAATGTTCTTCCCTTGGGTAGTCACATGGCTCAACACTCGAGTCCTTCAGGTCTTTACTTCAGGTTGGAGGCCCATCCTGGCCACTTTAACTTAAAATAACAAGTTCTCCCACCCCTCACTATACTCATACCCCCCCTTCCCCACTTTAGTTTTCCCCATATCCCTTATCACCACCTATATAGTATATATTTCACTAATTTGAATATTATATCTCTTCCCATTGGAATATAAATTCATGAGGGCAGGGATGTGGGCTGGTTTTGTTCACTGCTGTGTTCCTAGTGCCTAGACCAATGCCTGGAAATTAGGAATTCAGTAAATACTTGTCGACAAATCAATCAGCCCAAGTGTCTAGGGGGTCTCTGCTGTGCCAGTGGCTTCACCCAGCTTTCTGAACGACTCAAATGTGAGTCGATGGCGGGTAACTACCTTTTCCATAGCAACCTTTCCATGATGATTTGGCCTCCCACGAGGTAAAGCAGGAGAAAATATGCTGGTCAGAAGACATGTAGCCTGGTCCCATTCAAAGTTCCTGTAATGAAGGAGTCAGAACCAGCATGGCGATTTATTACTTGTTCATCTCACTTGGGGCTTCAGACGGCAAACAGCTCTGATGGCAGTGAGTTCCCGGTCCTGGTCTTGACCGCGAGAGGCCCCGGCCACCCGCTCGGAGGCCGGCCTCCCTCGGGACCCCCGGAGCTCGGCTTGTGCTTCTCCTTCAAACTCGGCCTATTGTGTGTCGGGAGAGCAGACAGCAGTCACCCGGCATACGGGCATCTGACAGTCCAAACAGAAGCCGTTCCCAAATGGCTGGGTGGGGCGTGAGGTGCTGTCCCGGGTCGCCATCACTGAGGCACAGATCTGAATCCGGCAGGCCCGCCGCGGAACAAAGCCGGCAGTGTGGCTCGGCCCGGCCGCTGTCTCCTCCTGCGGCCGCCTCCTCCGTCCCCTGCAAGCACAACAGAGGTCTGTCTGTGGAAAACGGCCCGCCTGAGCATCCCCACCGCTTGCGCTGCTAGTGCGGACGCAGAGGGCTAGCATCCTAGCATTTCGTTCCTTTCAGATGAAGTTCGGTGTTATTCAAAAACCTGGTGAGTCACCAAGATCTGTTCTCCAAACCACAGCTTTCTTGTCTTCACCGCTGGTGCCTAGCATCCCCCAAGGGGGAGTAAGTCAAGGACAGGGCTTGTCCTCAAGGAGACTACCACACCACCTCCTCATCGGCTCCAGCACCTCGCCCTGCATTCTCACGTAGGTGGTGCGGTGGTTGAGAACACGCTGTGGAGTCAGGTGACCTCGGTTCAAATCCCAGCGTGGCCTCTCTCCAGCTGAGTGACCACTGAGGAGTGTTTTCTTGTTTGTAAAATGGTTTTGCAGGAGAGTTCTGTAGATCAAATCATGTAGGTGATGGCAGGTCATAGTATCCAATCTAGAGCATGATGAACACTCCACGTCTAAGTGGTAGGAATAAGAAGTAGATGTCAGCCCAGGATCTGCGGGTACTTAGCTGCTAAATGCCATCACCAAAGTGTAGGCAAAGGTTGAGACACCGGGACTGGAGCATGTGGAAGGCTTCACAGGACAGGGAGGAAGAAGAGCGGTTACCACAGAGAACAACAGACTATGGTTTGGTCATCTCTCTTTACAGCCCACTTTAAATGTTCTCCTGAACAGCACACGTCCTAATGCTACGGTATTTCAACAAGGAGTAACATAATGAGGACTGACTCGGTCATTATTGTGAGTCCATTGTCCGTACAAGATTGTTCCTTCTATGCTTGTACGGTGGGCTTCCAGGTCTCAGAGGGCTTGGTACAGAGCTAGAGTCCACCCTCCTTCTTACAACATTTTTTTTTCCTGGTAGTTTAAATTTTAAAATTTATCTTTAGTTATCTTTAATTTTATTTTTATTTTTTAAATGGAAAATACATTCAAATTCAAAAGATATAAAAGTATACAATAAATATCTTCCTCCCACCCCTGTCCCCCAGCCACCCAGTTCCCACACCCCAAACCAAACAATGTTACCTTGTTACCAACTGTCATGATCTACTTACAGAAATAACCTACGAATATACGAGGAAATATATTTATTTTTATTTTCTCTTTTACTTAATAGCATATAAAATAGTTCTGCCCTTTTTTTTCCCTTGGGAAAATTCCATAATGCTATATAAAGAGCTTTCTTTTTTTTTTTTAAACGACTGACACCTATAGTTTTTAATCCTTCAGATAACTGTGCAATTTATCATGAAATCACCTGTCAGCATGAGTACCTAAAAAGTCAAATTTTCTTTCCGTGGATTCCAGAATAGGAGCCATTAAAAAGCAACATTTTTCAAGAAAGCTCTTTCTCTGGGATTACAAGTTTCACCTTTCCTGTAAGTACTTTGGTTCAGATAAAGAACACAGGCTCAGAGAATTGATGGTATTCCCCAGTTGCAGCCTTGTACCAAATATGTAGCTGGCACCTGCTATTCCAATCGGCTTACAAGAGAGTTCATAAATGGGCAAGGTGATGAAGAGAATGATCAAAACTAGATGTGAAATACCGACAGATACACTGAAACATCGTCAGTTCTAAGCTGAACCTAATTTGCTAAATCCTTACCTGTTCTCCGATTTTTTTCAAGGTTTTTCTCCTCAAGGGAACCATTATGAATCAAAACCGAAAACTGCATTTTCTAGAACTACTAGGTTGAATGAACAAAAGAAGAACCAAGTTGTCTAACCAAACTTGATCTACACCAATATTTGATTTGTTTCAGGGCATAGTTACTTCAAAAGCCACTCAGAGGCATAAAGTTCAACTTCTCAGAGTGAATGCCTTGAACGTCATTTAGTAATATCTGCAATTGGCATGACGTCAGGGCCAAGATACTAAACGCTGAGCATAGTGCCCCTCTTAGTCTTAGGCTTCAAGGACCTATTTTTAAGGTGTGAAAGCAGCAGACATCAGTACAATCATCATTAATCTGGTGAACAGAAACAGAATTCTGAGCTGTCTGCTGTAGATATTTCTGGTAAGCGCTACAGTACCACCTTCTAAATATACTGGTAGTTAGCTCTTTTAGACCAAGTGGGGAGCCTTATTGGAAAGGGGTTCTCTCTGAAGAGCTGAGCTCCTCCCAAGCCCAACAGGAGGAATTTGATGAGTCTGGGAAGTGATGAACGAGGCTTCCAGATGGAATATGCGAGGATGCTGTGCAGGGTCCTGGGAGCAGGAACCTGGAGAGGGGTCTGGACCTGGGACAGGGCTGGACTGGGGGAGAGCTAGACAAAGCAGGTAGGTGAAAGAGCCATGCCAAAAGCAGGATCTCCTGCCTGACCAGGCCCCAAGTGTGGATTCTTTAATTTTCCACAGCACAGCTGATACGAAGTTCTTACGGCTTAAATCCTTCATCTTTTTTTTTTTTTTTTTAAGATTTTATTTATTTATTTGACAAGAAGAGAGCACAAGTAGGCAGAGTGGTAGACAGAGGGAGAAGGAGAAACAGGCTCCCTGCTGAGCAGGGAGCCCGATGCGGGACTCGATCCCAGGACCCTGGGATCATGACCTGAGCCAAAGGCAGACGCTTAACGACTGAGCCACCCAGGCGCCCCTTAAATCCTTCATCTTACCCCTTCCCTTCTCACATAATCAAGAGGATCTTTATTGTTCTTAGTCCTGCCATGCTTTGGGCTCAGGGCTTTTGATTTGTTATTCAGTTCTCACAATATTTCTGTGAAGGGGATACTATATCCCGATGCAGACAGAAAACTGTCTCAGAGAGATTAAGTGACTAGCTCAACGTCACACAGTGTTTGGGAATGTGGCTATCATTTATTAAGTACCTACTTCTGGAATTTTTTTTATCACTTCCTATGTTATTTATAAAGGGAGTACTGCAAAATGATTGAGGACTTCACTTTCTGGTTAGTCCAATACTCTCAATAATTCAATAAAATCCAAGTAGGTCTGTCCTACCATTGAGGAAATGGAGGCTCAAAGGCAGGTTGGTGAGTTGTCCGAGGTCACTCAGTAGAGAAGTGAGGCTGTGACCCCTAGTTCCAGCACACTGCCTTTCTCACTGTAATGCTGGGTCAGCTTCCCCACTGTGCTTGCAGACAAGTCCAACAACTCAGCAGTTATTAGCTGGAGCCATTTCCTGGAGCGACTGGAAATTTAAACCACTACTAAAATAAGGTCTGATGCATCTGGCCCCTTTCAAGTTAGAAAGCATGTCCAGATAGGCCGATGGGACTCACAGCAACAGAATATCACATGTTTCTAAGTTGCTCTGAAGGTGGCTTCACAGGGACAACTGGCCCTGTCCTAGGCAGACTTCTGGTACACGTTCACCCAAGGAAGTGAAACCGTTCTTCAAACCAGACAGGCCACTATAGCAGTCCCGCAGCCCCATCTGGGCCACAGGAATGATGGGATTGGGACATCCTGGCAGCAGAGCCAAGTGGGAGGAACCAGTGATCCCTAGAAAGGCTTCAGCTGTGACCCAATCCCAGATTAACCTCGCCCTAGCCCAGGGGCCTGGCATGGAGGCAGATGCTCAGATGCCCAGCTCGTTTCTCCAGGTTCCTGGCCTAGATCCCTAGCAGAGCATCCTCTGTACTCTGCCCAGAAGTCCGCTTCACTTCCCAGAGCTTACTACGTGAGTTCTGTTGCTTCCTCCTGTGACCAAGTGGAACTTGCCATGGCTAACTGTGACCCTGACCAACTGGAATTCAACATTCGACTTGACATTAGTTCCTGGTTCTGCCAGGGCTACTCTGATGGCAACTGAAACCCATTTACGTTTGCATGGAGGTGGCAATTGGAGAGAAGGGGAAACCACTGGGTTTTGGTTCTTCTCCCCTCTCCCTTCATATCGCTATGGAAATGTCACACCTTGCCTGCTTCCCCCACTGAGACAGATCAGAGCAGCACATAAATCTCTGGGGACACGGTGACAGGACCAGAGACTCTCTTCTCCAACAGAAATGAATGCAGAGAGGGGACTTTCAGAGCTTCCCTTTGCACCACCTTCATGCCCAGTGCACAAAGCAGAACAGAATACCTATCGATCTAGCAGTGGGGACCTGGGAAATGGGCTGGGGTTTCTGAGAAGCAGGGAAATGGCATCCAATGTAATCTGGTTTAAATTAGCACAGATTTGAGCCAAATCCCCATTGACTCTGAGCTCTGTCACTCAGTCTGTGTAATCTTGGGCAAAAGATACTAGATATCTCTGATCCTTTTAATTCATCTATGAACAGGAGATAGAATCTCCAGGTTTATTGTGAGGACTACCGCATGAAGCCCATTTTAAGAGGTTCCAACCATTTCCTTTCTTCCCTCACATACCCTTTAAGACAACCTCTCCATCTCATACCCACCCCACGCCCAACCCACAGCTGATTTGTCCAGCTTGGGTCAGGTGTTCCCCCACTGGCCTAAGGAACCCTGTGAACTAAAAGATGTCTGGGCCATTTAGACATACTGGAAGATGCTGAGAAAGCCAAGCCACAGGATGTAAAAAAGGAAAAAAGAATAAAACAGATTCATAAAGAAAAGAAGCTGACAGAGATTACAAAGCCCCACATAGAAGGCAAGCTTAGTTCCAGATGGGACTTTGGCCTCATGTGGGATTCACCAGGTCCCTGTACCCATCCCTGATCCTTTGTATCTTGAATGAGGATGGTGTGAGCTGTCCAATTTCTGGCAACCAACAGTGACAGACCGCAAGAGAGGTGGTGTGAAGTACTGTACTCAAGTACCTATTATGTGTAGGTGCTAGACTCACAATAGCTATTATTTCAAAACATCTCACTCACAGTTTACTGCTATATGCCTAATAGTTATGGAAGATACTAACATAAGCAGATACTCAGTGGGACTACCTGAAAGGCTTAGTCAAACTAGCTCATTTCATGAACAATGTCTATGGCAACTGCAGAAGGAAGCGTAGGACAGTGAACACACTCTTCTATTTTTTTATATAAGTCTTTCACATTAAATAAACGCCTCCTTGACTACTGGAGAAAAAAATAATTATATTCCACTGAAGCTGAGAAATAAAGCAACCTTTGTTTATTCTTTTAAAAGATAAACATGACTGATCTGCACTAATCATAACATTTGAATGAAATAAAACGATGTTCAACATTTTAGTCTATAAATAATTAATACCCTATTTTACTAATTCTGTTAGCCAAAGATAAGACTGCAAATGAGAAAATTGGATAATGCTTACTGATTTAAAGGTATCAGACATGGTATTTGATTCTGAGGAAATGAAGACATAAATGGAAAAAAAAAAAAAAACGCCTATAGCAACAAACCTGGCAAAGAATGACATTTAAAGGTCGATACATAAATTTCACATGCTTGACTTGACAGACTGAAACATTTTTCAAGTCCTTAATTATGAAAACAGCAGCAAAACGTAAGACAATTAAAACCTGGCATTTAAGACTCTGCTGTGTTGTTACGAAGACATGTAGGACAACTATATCAGTGAAGCCCAGGAAACTACTCTATTCCCAATTACTACTCTATGCAAACCAACATGCACGGACTCTGCTGCACTTTCAAATGGGTTCCCTTGTTCTGGGTTTAAACTGTGCCTATAGATACAACAGCCTGAGCGTCATGGGGTTGTCATGCATGGCTGCAGACCCAGTCTCACTGCATGACAATTATTACAGCACATCAACAAGTCCGTTTGTAATGAAAATAGCAAAACCAGGCTCAAGTGGACACCCTCATGTTATAAATACATCACATATCAAAATTACAAATTACAGAAATAAAGACAAATAATGGCATGAAGGGCATGATAGTTTATTTTAAAAAACTGTACCACACTGATCATAATGACCAGCATACACATTATGATGGCTTTTCTCTTGGGTATTAACATTGCAGTATTTTTGTATACTGAAATGTTTTAATAGGACCAAGAACGTTAGAGAAATAAAGATCTTAGATGAAAATGAACACTAGTAATTCTGGTGTCCTACCCCCACAGAATTCATTTAAACCCCTTATGAATCAGTGGCATTATAATGTTATGTAGTTATGAAGAACAAAAGTTCTCTTCTAAGTAGGCAGCATGAACTTATACCTCCTGTACTTTAATCTTTAGTTTTTATAATTTAAGCTATGTCCACCCTGGCTAAAGCACAATCATAAAGACACCTCAGATAATTTCCATGCTACCACTGCACAACTTTAGTGATTTTACTTAAGAAAAAAAAAAAAAAAATCAAACCACCATCAAAATAAAGAGGCAAATAAGAATGATTTTCAAATCATTTGAAAAGCATAGTGCTTATCTGTCCGATACAGACTCAAACTTAAATTAAATGCTATAATTATAATCTCCAAACTTCTGCAATAAAGTTAACATATATATATATACATATATATATATGTATATATATATATGGGTCTTGCTTATAGAACTGTATTTTGCAATCAACAAGAGGAAGTTACTTTTGAGAGAACAATGTATTTGGTTACAATCCCATGTATCTGGAGTAGAGACAAAGCCACATGATGTTAAATCTGGCTCTAGGTTACCTAAGGTATAAAATTTTGATCAAAATTACGATAGTCTGATAAAAATCCAACCCATATGAGATGATTTTTTAGAGTAAATGTGTTATTGAGTAATTATTTCAATAACCGTTTCTTTTTTGACTGTCTGCAAATTGACCCTTTCTTTTTTAATCAATGTGACTCACCAATATTTCAAATTGACCTCTTTACTTCCGTGTTACCATTTCAATATCCAGGGACTTCTGAGGCAGCATAAGTCTGACTTCATAAAAACAGTAGATACTTTAACCTTTCAGTGACAATTTTTAAATCTGTAAACTCAAGAATCACATTATTTATAGCTCAGCAACTATAAAAACATTGAGATTTTGGCATCTGAAGCCAGAATCTCTTTGTGCTTTTTAAATTAAGCTGCTTTTGAATCTTTTTGGTATTTATCAGCCATTCATATTTCCCTTATAATAATAAAAGAATATATTTAAAATAACTTTTAAAGTTAAATGTCCTGGGGGCTTATCAATATTTAAAAAAAAAAACAATTATTTTTTTCTCCTTCAGCATTTGGAATAGTAGAAATTATTTCTGGTCCCTCTTTAGATCAACCAACACTACTTTCAATCACGTATAACACTGAATTTTACAGACATCCCTGAAAAGTTTTTGATTAAGTAAACGAGTGAATCACAGTGGAGTCTCAATCAGTTAACAGTGTAGATCCATTAAAAAAGAAAAAACTGAATATTAAAATCTTCAAGCTAAAAAAAAAAAGAAAGAAAGCCCTCCTAAGAATTAAAACCAAGTGTGTGTCATCACTGATTCTGTGCTTGTGTCCCCAACCGATTAGACTCCTCCTTCTCTGTGTTATAAGACATGCTCGTTTCAACCTCCACGCCAAGTCTCCAGGACACTTGATTGAAGAGGCTATGTTACTACAGCATCTAAGGGAATAGAGTGGCACCATTTTCTTCCCTAATAGACTTCATGTTCAAAGATGAGCATCAGGCCTCCCTCCGCTGCGCTCACCAGCGTGTATCAGGGGACAAAACTTGCCGTGAAAACTGATGACAGCTGATCCGCCCAGCCTGCCCCCAGCGCCAATATGAGGTTACCAACAGGTTTGTCATTATATGCACTAGCCTTTCACTCTTTCGATCAGAAAAGTTGTGGTTACTTAAAAAAAAGGGAGGGAGGTGGAGAAATGAAAAACCAAGAGTTTAAAGGCACAAAGTCGCATAGCTGCTCTAGTTGGAGTTTGTAAACAGAGAACAGGTTGAATTTAGGTAATCCCAATCTATGAGAGTAAAAAGGCATCCACAGCAGGCTTTTATCCAGCCAGCTTCTTTGAGACCCTTCATGGGTTTTGAGGTCTACAAAGTATGCACTAAAATACCCATACTTCAAAAAGCAATAAGGCAAATAGTATAATCATTATTCCAAAAGTTACAATGGTAGTGTAGGCATACATAATATAATTTAGTTACAATGTGTGGTACTGTTTCTATTATATAACCATATTAACTGTTTCTTTCCTACATAATTATATATTCAGCCGAGCTTCAGTTGAACACAAAACCATCCTTGTACCACCACTGATAGTTGGCAATAGCTCTTTGATAGCAGTTTTTATTCTGCTGTAGAAATATCCTTGAACTGAAAAAAGTCCACAACCCAATGACCAGTCATTAAACACTATCATATTTATGAAGAGCTTCTTCCAACTTCTGTGTCACTTTTTGGAAAAATATTATTTGCTGTTGTAAGAAATGCTGCATCTGTGATTTAAAGTCTCTTACTCGAATTTGATGGAAGTGGTGAATTTCAGCCAAAGTGGCAAAAGAAATAGTGTTACAGCGATCTTGAATGCCATCAGCCTTTTGCAGCTCCATCTTCCCTTCTTCCACGTGTCGCCTACTCTCCTTTACTTTGGTAAGAGCTCCTGTAGTTAAAAAAAAATTAATTAAATACATATACACATGTATCCCACTGGCAAAGCTACATAGTAAACAGACTCTTGAGCATTATAAATACTTGCCTAAGCTATTTAAAGCCCTTTGGAACTTAAAGGGAACTTAAATGACTGTTACTAGAAAACAAAGGAATCTGATAGGGTTTCTGAAAACCCCTACACCGCTGCGATTTCACTTCTCAAAACCAGCACTTGCCAAGTGACCAACTATCTACAGTATGTTTCATCTCCTCCAAGTAGAGAGACTATATGGAATAGATCATAAACTGCAAGGAGCTGTCTTTAAAAATACAAACCAAGAAACTGCGATTTTTACTTAAGGGAAAGCGTATGACACCATGACACACACCTATAATAAGAAAGTTATCTATAAACACATTACCCCAAAGAAGGTGCATATCTACTTCCACAGAAAGTCTCCCCGAAGAATTCTTGTTGAAGATTCTAGAACTAGATCCTGAAACATGTTAGTGCCAACTCTGTGTTTCAGAAATCATGCTATGTCACGGAGGGGCCTTGGAAATGATGGCAGTCTACAATGGGAGGCCACCCTCAATGGGGCTGGCCAGTGAAGAAGGGGTGATTCCATGTGCCACCAGGAGACTCACACCTGGAGCACTGAGGCCCTGTGAAGTAAGAATTTCTTGAGGAGCTGTAAGGATCAAGGAGTTTGAGTCCGCTCTAGTCATGACCTGGGAATGAAGCCAGAGGGGCCATAGCCTCTTGTCAAGAAATGTCACCAGAGGGTGTGTGCAAAGGGGAAGGAAAGGGACGGTCACTCTGGCAGGTGCCACATGAGGGCAGACCTTCCCCCAAAAGCATCATCACATGAAGACAGAGAGCTAAGGATGTTTAAGGGTAGGAAACAAAGGATCTTCACGGGTTCTTAGAAATGAATGATGATAAAGCTCAAATCACTTAAACATGGCCAGCTCAAGAATTCAGATTTCCTGACTCCATCTAGCACTTACTCTACTAACCCAAGACGAAAGGTGAGAGAGAAATGTCCAGGACACCTGGCTGGGCAGTCTTCAACATGGTGATACTAAAGCGGACAAAAGAAGGGAACCCGTTTAGGAGGAGCTAGGAAAGCTGAGGAATTCTGGTTCAGAAATGTTCAGTTTTAGCTGATGGTGAAATACACAAGGGGAAAAGCCCTATTTCTAAATTTCTTCAAATCTCCTAAATAATACAGAGTTAAACCTAGCATTGCATAAAACCCTTAGGGGGTAAACAGCATGCTTTTTTTGGGGGGGGGGGCGCATTTTTTGGCATAGCTCAAAGACCTGAGAAATTAAAAGTGTTATATATACATTTAGTGATTATGTATGTACATTTGCACTTCTTTATTCTAAACGAGGGCTTTAAGTGAGAAGCAGTAGAGACTTCCACTTGACCTCACAGCAGAGATGCGGGGTCTCCTCCGTAGACAGAAATCATTTGCATTAACATGGTTTCAAGTAGAACCCTGACCAATCCCACCAGGAAGCCATCCCTCTGAAAGTGGGCACTTGTCACCCGTCTGCCATTGCCAGCAGGACTAGGAAAGCCATAAAATCTGCCTGCTTGTCATTTCTACTAAAGAGAAAGAACCCTCCCCGCAAAAAGAGAAAGAAATAAATTTTTATAGCGAATTTATCTTTCGTGTATTTGTACCAGTCTCACAATTTATATACAAAAATTAAAGTCGAAAAGACCAGGAAAGCATATGAGACAGAAATAAAGGAAAAAATTTTCAAAAAGATGACTGAGAATATGCAATTATGAAATACATGTTTCAAATGGCAAAGAGAGAGACAGAAAGACAGAGAGGAAACGGGAAGTTAAGAGAAAAGACTCAGGTGACTTGACTATTTTATCATGATTCCACTCCCAGGTGCCCAAGCGCACTGGGCAAACAGTGAGAACATGCGGCGTCCTACCCTGAGCGTCCGTGATGCATCTCTGCAGCATGCTGCAAGTATTACTCGTTCCAGTTACTAGAGCCTGGAGAATAGAGTCCCGCAGACAGGGCTTCTGAAGCCTGGCCTGGAGCTGGGTGAACGTCAACTAAGCTGCAGCTCATCCAACTCTGAATGAGATCACCATATTCTTAGAAATGACCCTCTAGTATACAGAATTACAGATGTGCTCTCTAAAAACCAACTTAAACGTGAACAAGTCTTAAGTTCTCGCAATTTATCACCCAGGCATACATTTTTAAAACTCTTGGACACAACAGCAAGTATTAAATCTCTCTGAGGCCTAAGGACTTTTGTCATTTAAGTTTTTTAAGTGTACATCCCAAAGGAGTCAACAGGAATTTAAGACTCATTTTTCTCCCAAATATGAATTTAGTAAATAACACAAATGTTGCCACCTGCAAAGTCCCCAAAAGGTTCGGCTCTGGGGCAAGGATTTTAATTCGTTCAACAAACGTTTATGGAAGACCTGGTGTGTATAGAGCATACTGCTACAACAAGGAGATTCAAGTATTTCAGCATTCAAAACCCCACCCCCTGCTTCTTTCTTGAGGAAGCCACTTGGCAAAGCACATGGGGAGGACAGGCACACAATCAGGACATGAAGTGAAACAGAACCACAAAGTACATAATTCTGCATCAAAGTTAAATATGTCTTTCTTCAAGATAATATGTGAAATTGTATCACCAGGGAAAATGCTCAGAGGACCTACTACATGCCAGGCACTGTGCTAAGGACAAGGTTGGAGGTGGGAAGTGAGCAGGGAACACGCATATATAAATAAGTAAATGGTAGCTTCCCAAAACAGTAATAGCATATGCTAGACACTATGCTAAAATGTGTATGGAACCACGAAAGACCCTGAACAGCCCAAGCAGTCTGGAAAAAGAAGAACAAAGCTAGAAGTATCACAATTCCAGATTTCAGGATATACTACTACCAAGCTGTAGTTATCAAAACAGTATGGTACTGGCACAAAAATAGACACATAGGTCAATGGAACAGAATAGAGTCCAGAAATAAACTCACCATTTTTATGGTCAATTACTACAAAGGAGGCACGAATTTACAATGGGAAAAAGACAATAGTGCTGGGAAAACTGGACAGCTGTATGCAAAACAATGAAACTGGACCACTTTCTTATACCATGAACAAAAATAAACTCAAAATGGATTAAAGACCTAAATGTGAGACCTGAAACCATAAAATTCCTAGAAGAGAACATAGGCACTAATTTCTTTGACATCAGTGGTAGATACTTTTTCTAGATATGTCTTCTCTGATAAGGGAAACAAAAGCAAAATTAAACCATTGGGACTACACCAAAATAAAGTCTTTGCACAGCAAAGGAAACCATCAACAAAAATCCCACCTACTGAATCAGATATTTCAAATGATTTTTTTATTTTATTATGTTATGTTAATCACCATACATGACATCATTAGTTTTTGATGTAGTGTTCCATGATTCATTGTTTGCATATAACACCCAGTGCTCCATTCAATACATGCCCTCTTTAATACTCATCACCAGGCAAACCCATCCTCCCACCCCCCCCACCCTCTAGAACCCTCAGTTTGTTTCTCAGAGTCCATAGTCTCTCATGGTTCTCCCCCTCTGATTTCCCCCCCTCATTGGTCCCTTCCTACTATCTTCCGTTTTTTGTTTTGTTTTGTTTTAACATATAATGTATTATTTGTTTCAGAGGTACAGGTCTGTGATTCAAGTCTTACACAATTCACAGTGCTCACCATAGCACATCCTCCCCAATGTCTATCACTCAGCCACCGCATCCCTTACACCCCCCACCACTCCAGCAACCCTCAGTTTGTTTCCTGAGATTAAGAATTCTTCATATCAGTGAGATCATGATACTTGTCTTTCTCTGATTGACTTATTTCCCTTAGCATAATACCCTCTAGTTCCATCCACGTCGTTGCAAATGGCAAGATTTCAGGGGTTTTTTTGATGGCTGCATAATATTCCAGCAAATGATATTTCTGATAAGGGGTTAATATCTAAAATACATAAAGGACTTCTACAACTCAACACCAAAAAACCAAATAATCCAATTAAAAAATGGGCAGAGGACCTGGACAGACATTTTCCCAAAGAAGACATACAGATGGCCAACAGATACATGAAAAGATGCTCAACATCACACATCATCAGGGGAAATGCAAATTAAAACCACAATGAATTATCACTTTATACCTGTCACAATGACTAAATAAAAAACACAAGAAATAATAAGTATTGGTGAGGATGTGGAGAAAAGGGAACCCCCAACACTGTTTATAGGAATGCAAATTGGCAGCCACTGTGGAAAACAGTATAGTTCCTCAAAAAATTAAAAATAGAATTACCACATGATCCAGTAATTCCACCATTGGGTATCTGCCCAAAGAAAATGAAAACATTAATTTGAAAAGATATGTATACCACCCCCCCCAATGTTTATTGCAGCCTTACTTACAATGGCCAAGATATGGAAGCAACCTGAAAGTCCTTGATAGAATGGATTAAAAAGATGTGTCACTCACTCACACACACACACACAGACACACACACAGACTGGAATATTACTCAGCCATAAAAATTAATGAAATCTTGCCTTTTGCAACAACATGGATGGAGCAAGAAGATGTATAATGCTAAGTGAAATAAGTCAGCCAGAGGAACACAAATACCATATGCTCTCACTCACAGGTGGAATTTAAGAAACAAAACAAAGTGAAAAAAGAGACAAAACAGACTCTTAAATACAGAGAACGAACTGGTGTTTGCCAGAGGGGAGGTGGGTAGGGTATGGGTGAAACAGATAAAGGGGATTAAGAGTACACTTATCTTGATGAGCAATGTACAGAATTGCTCAATCATTATATTGTACACCTGACACTAATGTAACACTGTATGTTAATTACACTTGTATAAAATGTGTGTGTGTGTATATATATATATACAGACACACACACATATATTTTTTTAGGCACTTTTCATATACTATCACTATCCCTATTGCAATTTTACAACAGACATTACTCTTATTTTTGTAAGAAAACTGGGGAAGCTACTCAACCTCTTTGAGTGTCAAATTGGCCAGGTAACCAGGTAAGATGCGGAGATGGAATGTGAATGCATGATTGACTTCAAAGCAAACACTATTTAGAAATATTCAGAAAAGAAATTGGAGACTGAATGGGCAAAACGGCAGCCAGGCGGTCCTAGGTTAGCAGGGTGCTGGGGGATAAAAGCTGGGCAGCTGAAAATCAGCTATTTGTCCTCCTTTTGGCCACGGGCCTCCTCACATGCCCTGTACCTGTGGCTGAGGCCCCTGTACCACCCTTCTCACCTTATGAAGTCCCTGGCTTCTATTTTGATATGCAATTCTGAAGGCCTTGTGAGCATATAAAAGAACTATATAGGTTTTGAAAATTTCCCTCTGGAATCTTAATAACCTCACTGAATTCACTAATTGTGCCTGTAAACCAAATTAATATTTATAAGATGTCTGATTTTCTTGTCTTTGTAACAACACTTAGGTGCCACAAAACAAAACATTGGAAAAGCAGCACGTACTTCATGATTTTGAAAAATCTAAGCCCAAAAGTACATGGGAGGGAAGGAGGTGTCTTTCTCTCCCTTGTTCTCACTCTCTATCTGCTTAGATCCTATTGAAAGATTATATAAATTAAGAACTACAACCAAAAATAGTAACACACAATCCCTTTAGGGATACACAGGCTTTGCCTCTGTTTGCTCTGATACAGTTGGACATCCTGGCAAAAAAAAAAAATTACTTTATTTGCAAACTAGGAAGGACAGAACAAACCATTAAGGACAGTAAGCACCCAAAGGCCAATTCCACTTGGAATTTTGGTTTAACCCACTTAATGCAATTCAAATCCATTAGCATAATGTATCAGGATGACAGTATCAGGGTGATAGGAGATATGAGAGATTTTTTTTTAAAGAGACATAGTTCCTGTTTTGGGGGCTCAAATTTTTTTTTAAGGTGACTTACATGCCTGAAACAGTTAAGGACCTATACAAAAAAGCATATGAAGGTACTAAACAGCATACTTTAAATGTACAAACTCTGGTAGAATAATGAGTGCCATGTATAAGGAGTTGTAAGACTGTACCATGAATTAAGAGCAATTTTTAAAACAACCTCCTTTTTAAGTGAAATGTAGATAAACTGATTTACTCCAGATCTGCTTTCAGAAGAAAGATGATTAACAACAAAACAAGTTGACAGCAGTATACTTTTTAAAAAATCATTAAGAGTTCCTGAATATATCCTGAGTTGAAGTGACAGTTCCCTCTATGAGCTGGTTGTTAAAGCTCAGGATGACAACAACATCCTAAGCCAATTAAAAAATATATGTATGTTATCTTTTGTAAAATATTTTACAAAGTTTTTAAAAAAATATTTCCTTTAAGAAGAAAGCCATTTTGGTTTTTTTGTTTTGTTTTGTTTTAAAGATTTTATTTATTTGACAGAGAGAGAGACAGTGAGAGAGGGAACACAAGCAGGGGGAGTGGGAGAGGGAGAAGCAGGCTTCCCGCGGAGCAGGGAGACCAATGCGGGGCTCGATCCCAGGACCCTGGGACCATGACCTGAGCCGAAGGCAGACGCTCAGCGACTGAGCCACCCAGGCACCCCAACCATTTTGGTTTTAAATATTCATCTCACAACCCTCCAGCTAGCTTTTCCAAATACATTTTAACACATAGGAAGGGTTTAGCGTGATTTCTTTTTTGTGAGACAGACAAAGTCAAATTATTCAGTAAGCTAGTTATAGACGTTAACTGACCAGTTTACTTCCTAGGAGTAAACGGGAAAAAAGTGACATCTTTTGAACAGCTCAAGCTGTCCATCTGATCAAACCACAAGGGTGTTTCAACTCTTGGGGTGTGACAACTACTTTCTGAAGTTCCCCAGAAGCTTCCCTCTACCCTCTCTCCACCCACTGTGCTTCTAAACCCTGCATCCTGTCAAGAGGAACATGGGAACATAGTTCTCCAATAGAAATGGTATTACAAATACTGGTTGGATGTAAATGAAATAGTATCATTAGAACTAGAATTTGGGTTTTGTCATAAGCAGCTGTGTTCCCACAGTTGATTTGACAATTCTCAAACTGGGAATTATCTGTACATGTTTTTACATGTCACACATTTTCATATTTAAAATTTTAAATATCACAAGAAAGGTGGAGATAGCCAAATTTTCAATCCCGTTTAGCCTCTAAGGAGTGAGAGGCTGGAGAAAAAAAATATTGGGACAGAGTTACAACACTACACACTTGCTACTTTTAGGATGGCTTTAAAAATTAATTTATAGCTGCCTAAGAAGCAAGAGCAGAGGTTCCATGTAACCAGCTGCAGAGCTGTAACAAGGCATGACAGCATCATTTAAACATTCTCTCAGCTGCACTGTTTCTTACCAAATCCAAGAGGAGTGTAAATAAAAGTCAAAAACGTTGCCCAGAATCTAAAGAACAAAGGCAACACACATTTTTATCATGGAATAAATACAAAAACAGGCAAAGGTTTTCAAAATCTCTACGTTTTAAGTGGCTAATTTAGGAGGAATCTGCCTCCTGCCAGCCCCCTCCTCTCATAAACATCATCCTGCCACATTGCCTTCCAAACAGAAAAAGGAAATGAAAGAACACAGCAGAGAAATCACACCCGAAAGGTGATGGTCCAAAGTGGTCACTGCTGGATTAAACAAGAGCCCCCGCAATACTCATGGGTAAGGTAACGGTTTTAAAACCAAAGATAATTTAAAATAGGTGTGATGAGAAGGAAAAGCATTTTAGAATGGGAATATAAGTACACAACTATGAAACTGTTTATTGTGCTAACGGGCATACATTAGGTAGTTGCATCTGAAATAATGTATGAGCTGACTAAGATTTTATTATGAAAAGAAAGCATTGGCAAGTATTTAACTCTGAGATTAAATAAGAGGGACTGACAACAGTGAGAGCAGCGTGAGTGCACTCTTCTTCATAAAACAAACAGCCAAGAGAAGGGTAACATTTCTGGTTTAGAGGAAGAGAAACCTGTAAGAAGGTAACACATGAAACAGTGCAGCTTCCCCAAGTTACGCAAGAAAATACATTCTTCTACTTGAAGTACAGGAAAAAGTATGATTGAAAGTGAGGCAACATATTTCAAACATTCCCCATGACTGTTCCCAAACAGGCAAGAGTAACCCAGCTGCACCCCAGGACCCCAGGCTGAGTCCAGCACATTTCAGTTGCTTCTCTGCCTCAGGGATCTGTGGAAGGCCGCAGAAAGGACCAGAGAGATCGCCTCCCAAAAAGGCTTACAGGTTAAGAATGAACTTTGAGTTGGCCACTCAATTTACTAAATTAGCTGGGCGAATTATTAGAATCTCTCCCCAAAACAGAGTTCACTGAGGAACTAATAACCCTAACACTTTGTTCCAAAAGTAGGAGAAGGAACCCTGAGGGCTTTCTTCTCCTCACTCCAGCGCGGACAAGATAGCCACTGGAGAAGTCAGTAGGGCTGATTCTGAGAGTCTGACAAGGGTAGAGCTGGTTCCCAGAGTTCGCGTGTGTGTTGCTGTTGTTTTCTTAAGAGCTGAAAGGGCCTTAGAAGAAAGAGTTTCTGGTACAATTCTCGCAATCTTACAAGTAAGAGGCTAAGTGCCTTGTCCAAAGTGCCACAGTGCAGCGTTACGGTGGTGAGCATGCCTGCCTTTCAAAGTACCACAGCTGCTTCGTGACAAAGAGCCCCCCACCCCCACCTGCCAGCCAGTCCCACTACTTTCCATTTAACACTCCCTGCAGGGCCTCTGCCCCACTGTTGCTGAAGAGGGTCCCTCCCTATCCACAGTGGGAGCAGTAACACGAAAATTAAACCAGCATTTTCACCTGGCCTTAGGACCTGTTATCAACACAATCTCCTGCACTTCTCTGGCATTGTTAGTTGACTCTGCACATGCAAAATTCCTTCCTAACAGGTTCATTTTTATACTTGCTGCAATTGCCCAGGCTCAAAGAAAGGCACTCTGCCCCCTGCCTCATCACGACACCAAGCTCCACAGAACTCACGTCCGAAATTCAATCCCACCCCTCTTCTACATTGTCTTTGTATCTTTCCAATGCGAGCCATCTCACAGTTTTAAAGCATGCTCAGGCTGCAAAGAGCAAGCACGAAATAACTACGTCCTGGTTCATAATCCATATGTGCTCAATTTCCGAGGGATTACATCATGCATGTTTCCGAAGAATACAAAATAATTACAACTAAGGAATTTAATCATATGACAGGATTCATTCCTATTACAACTTTAAAGGACTCAAATTCATTTTATAGATTAATTATGATCCAGGAAGCCAGCACCATTTTCAAAAGCATCCTATTATTTACATAGCATTAAATTATTTCCATCAGTAAAAACTGTTCAAGAAGCATTTCGGTATCATTTTGGTTTTTGTAAAATGAGAGAGCAAAGGTCTGGTGTCATGTAGCCAATTAGCACATATCAAGAGCCCACTGGCAGCTAAACTAGGCGCACCAGCAAATGCAGTCACACTAAACCATATCAGTTCCTTCTGATTTACAGAGAGAATCACTTTCCTGGCCACTTCTGACCCAGCAAAAACGGGACAGGGGAAAAAAACCTCTCAAACGCTGTAATTTGCTTCAGGCATTTTAACCAGGGAGAGGCTTCAACTCAGTTGAAGAAGTTGCATGGCCTCCTTTCAGCTTCCCTCTTCATGTCCCTCTCTTCTGCCTCCTCAGGCCCCCCCCAGGGCTTGCTGGCTGCCCCATCGGCTCCCACCTCCAGCCAAGGCCAGTGTCAGCACCTGAACTTTGCCTTCCTTCCCTCAACCAAATCTCTTATGCTCAGTAGGTTCTGTCCCTCCCAGACCAATTACACAAAAGGTCTAGTCACTAAGCAACAGGGATCCAAAGGCTACATTTTCCCCCTTTAAAAAAAAAAAAAAAGCCCGCACTTTATTTAATTTTGAAATCATGAATGTGGCAAAAACATTAACTAGACTTTCTGTCTTCCCAGGGCCTTGTCCCAGAAAACCCGAAGCCATGGTGTGAGGGACAGAACAGGAGGTGGGCAGAAAGGCAACAGAGCTGAGTAGAAGTTGCCCGAGACTGCATGAGGCCTGTTTTTCTCCATTCCCTCCTACACATAAAACGTTGAAAGAAAATGCTAATTTGGTCAATGTGACCAATTTGCCCTTATCCTCTCATCACTGGTCCCCACACCCTCTGGCCCTGCTAACTCCCCATTAACCTCTGCCCCTCCCCTTTCCTTCCTCCCTTTCGGTCTCCACCCACCCACTGGTTGACTACTCTTTCCCCTCTCTGCTCCAGTATTTACTTTTCTATATTTTTCGAATAAAACATCTCAACAAAGGCCAACATCCACTTCACAGAGAGAGGCAGAACGGCTGTCCATCCAGGCAAAAGAGTCATATGTGAATCACACCTACTGTGTAAGCCTGTGCTCTGCACTTTATGTGTCTGATTTCCTTCTCTTTAACCTCAAAAGGAAAGGAATTACCACTCCCATTTTCAGAGGCAGAAAGCGAAGTTTAGGGTCGGTAAATCACTTTACTGAAGATGTCCGGCTGCATGGGAACCGGGTCTGCCCAGCTTCCCAACTCAGGTAGTTTAGTCCCTTTGTCCTTGGCCCAACTGAGGCCGCCCCACCCATCATGTCCAAGCCCCTCAGAGGAGCCCCAGTGCAAGGCACGAGGGCGGCACAACAACAGGCCCCCTGGGAAGCCTCATCTCGGGGATAAGCAAACCAAGAACCATCTCCGTCCAGGCTCTCAAATCTCTGTTCCTGCATCAAGTCATACCCCGTGGGCTCCGGTCTGGACCACATTAATAAACTCTGGGGGGTGCCCATAGGAATACTGAACTCAAGTCAGTGAAAGCAATTTTTTGAAGGGACTATAGGTCCCAAAAGTCAAGAACTATCAAAATTCAAAAGTAAAATTAATGTAAACTATACTTTCAATTCATAAATATAATAAATGGCAAAGAGAACTTTTGAGTAATTTTAAAAAGGAAGAGGGTCAGATACAAGGATAATAAACTGCAAAAAGAAAAAAAATATTGGTTGCTTGATGATGTAAAAATTAATCATTTAAAGAATTCAGGCCTCTAAGCCTGGTTGGGTCCTGAAGATAGAGTAAGTAGTAGTCTCATTCTATCTTAATGAAGCAACCCTTTCAGCTTCAATTCAGCAATCACCAGATGTGTAAGGGCAAGAATGACAGTATAAATGAAAGCCACTCACTTGAGTGTATCACATCTTACAACATTTGATTACTATTATTCACCATGCACATACATTCCCACACCTCACCTTGTTCCAAAAATGAAGAGAGAAACCATGTGATTCTATCTCTTGTGGCTTATTTGGCAGAATAGGCTGTTCTTTGCGAGGAAATTTTATATAAAGTTCCTTGTGTTTCGGCTTATACTGAATATTAAATATGTATTAAAGTTACTAGGGTGATAGAGTCAAAAGAACTCTGTAAACACAGTATGTTTTTACTTCAGAAGAGTCTGGTTACAAAGGTGAAAATGTTTATTTGCCTATGGCCGTGCAAATATAAAGACTTTAAAATTTGAGAACAGGAAAAAAGAAGCATGTATTGTTTCTTAAAGATTTTATACCTATAGAATCCTAATAAAATGAGGTAAGAAGGACATCTTTGGTAATCACGAACATACAATAAAACTTTTTAAAACAACCAATTTTGTAGAATAAAGTCCACATAATGGTTTAGATTCAGAGAACACACTTGATAACCTACAGTCTGTAGCTCACAATCCCTAATTTCCTAATTCTTTTAATTCTTTTGTAGGCTGACATATGTGCGTGGATATTGGTCTGTACCAATCAAGCAGCATTAGGGACACTGGCAAGCTGCCAGCGCTTTGGGTTCAGATGACCTCTGACACACAACAAAACCTATCTGAACCAAAGAGAAGAGTGAACTTTGGAAACTGCCTTTAATACTTTCTTTTTTCTTTCTAGGAAGATAAAGGGAGACCCGTGCTAAAACATCTAACAGAAGCTGCTAAACAGACAAGCCAAGCCGCTCTATCCAGGGCAGAAGGAGAGGGAAGTGGCACTTAGAGAAACTAGGGAGGCGTGAGCCACCCGCCCGAAGCCGGGTTCTGAACTGTATGAGTGCTTCTGACAGCACCACAGGTAACACGGTACTCAGAAGAGTATTTTCAAAGAATAGATCTCTTGCTTTCAAGTATTTTCCCCAAATAACGTCTTGTTTTTAACTTTAGAGTAATTGTAAACCCCAGTGTTATAAACTGCCACTTAAGCTATGGGGTGGGGGGAGTAACTGGTGAGGAGCACAGCATTTATCATCATCCTTGCTGCCACCCACTGTGGCCACTATGACTGTGTTAATGGAACAGGGTCACTATTGTCAATGGCTGTGTTAATGGAACAGGGTCACTTATGTCAAGGGGTTTTAAAGGTGGAGCTGGGAGGCCACGAAGGAGACGGGCCTTCCGTATGTCCTCAGGTCCTCACTGCATGGGGCCAAGAACTTGTGAACTGGGCCAAGAGACAAGTATCCCAAGGACTCAGCCCAAACCCCTGCAGCTTGCCAGTGAGACTTTGCTGGGTGACAGTCTTAGGAACCAATTATATTCAGCCCAGCCTTTGGTTTTCTGCCATCAACACCCATCGAAATTCTTTGTATGCAACATATACAACCATGCCCTTTTGATTCAAAAACCCTGGATTTTGTTCCCTGGGAGGCACTATTTGGGCTGCTGCCCAAATCTGTGTTCATAGAATTGTAATCCTGAGACCCCAAATAAATGCTTTTGTTTTTATTTCAGCTCGGTCTCTTTCT
The DNA here is from genome assembly GCF_011800145.1 of Mirounga leonina. Taxonomy (NCBI): domain Eukaryota; kingdom Metazoa; phylum Chordata; class Mammalia; order Carnivora; family Phocidae; genus Mirounga; species Mirounga leonina. The sequence continues at coordinate 3,880,142 of NW_023270921.1, read as the reverse complement.
TCGGTTGACACCTAGTACTTCACAGCACTGTATGAGCACTAAACTCTGGGGACAATTCCTAAATCAGCTGTTTGAAACTTAAGAACACCTCTGACCCTGGGGTTTTCCTGCTTCCTCATACTGGCAGGGACCAGGTTTCCAGGGGTGATGAGTCTTTACTCCGGCTGCATCTGGGCTTCCTTGAACTAGACCATAAATAATCATCTAAAGACAAAACTAAGCACTTAGAAATATAACATTTTTAAAAAGATCTGAAACGTATGTCATAAAACAAAAAAACTCAGAGGACCCATGCGGACACCCATTTTTATTTAAAGATGTCTCACTGCAGACAATAGGTAGCTTTTATGATTTTCACAAATGTCAATATAACTAAATACAGTAAAGGCCCAGAAAATAGGATTTCTAAGGCTCCCTTCAGCCCCGTTCCTTATCTTTCCTTGTAATCCTGCTCCTCTTCTTAACTTCCCTATTTCTCTTCCTGGCATCACTACTTTCTGTCACCAAATTTAAAACGTGGAAGGTAACTCTAGACTCCTCAGGAGAGCCACTCCTCACCAAGTCTGGCCACTCTACTTGGCAGGTATCTCAAGTTCACCTGCTTACTTTCCAAAGCCACCCTCATGCCTAGATGACCTGGTCTACTCCAGCAGCCCTCTCATCTCTGCACTCAGCCAACAGGAAGAAGCTTCTGGAAGCCCTGGTCCCGGGGGCCAGGCTGCACATCAGTGAGGGATACTTCCAAGAGCCCGCAGTTAAATTTCTGTGGCTCACCTCCTGTCTGCAAAATGGGGATAATGTATTTACCTCAAAATCTCCTATGAGCTTTAAATGGATATAATGAATATAAACATGAAGCATCATGCCTGGCACATGGTAAGCCCTCAAAATGTTATTTTTACCATGATTCAGATGTCACTCTTCGGTTTCAGACCTTCAATAGCTGTCACTGTCCACAGAACAAAAAAAAAATTCTAGCAGGCACGCTACTTATTGCAGCATAACAAACATGGCTTTAAGTCAAGGCAAAAAATGAACTCATCTGGCTCTTCTTATTAGCTGTGCAATCCTGAAATTCACTTAACTTCCCAGGGTCTCAGTTTTCAAAGGTTATCACATGGGGATAATACCCCTTTGGGGAAGTTAATAGCTGTACTAGGTTGAATAGTATCCCCCCAAAATTCACATCCACCTACAGTCTGTGACTGTGACCTTAACTGGAAATAGTCTTTGCACATACAATTGGTTTAGGTGAGGTCATACTGGATTAGGATAGGCCCTAAATCCAGAATGACTAGTGTCCTTAAAAGAAGAGGAGAACATCAGGTGAAGATGGAGGCAGAGACTGGAGTGGCAAGTCCACAGGCCAAGAACAGCAAGGATGGCCGGCAGCCCCCCGAGGCTGGAAGGGGCTTGGGAGGATCTCCCCTAGACGCTTTATACGGAGCGTGGCTGTGCCGACACCTTCATTTCGAACTTCTAGCCTCCAGCACAGTAAGAGAAGAAATTTGGTTTTTAAGCCACCCAGCTTGTGGTAATTTGTTACAGCAGCCCCAGGGACCTAATACAATAGCTAATACTTAACGCTGCGAAGTATCTGGTACGCAAAATGATGACTCCATGTTATACACAGTATATATACACTGTGAAACTGCTACGGGTTACACAGGGAAGCTGGCGGGAACTGCACGCCCCCTGGCCGTAGAGGGCACATCATCAGGCCCGCTCCTAAGTGGAATCGGACACGGTGTATGTAGCTGCCACACGGTAAGGACGCTCAAGCAGAGCGATGGCCATCACTCCTCATACTCCAGCTCCCAAACCTGCTTGCCCTCCAAGTCAAGGGTAAACAAACACTTTCCTTACAGCTCAGATAGTAAATATTTGAAGTTTTGCATGTCAAGGCAAAACCGAGGCTTTTATACCCAGGAAAAATGTAGTAATTCAGAAATGTAAAAGCCACTCTTAGCTCAAGTGCTGTGAACAGGCACATGGGTGGGTTTGGCCTGCAGACCCCTGCTCTATCTCCCAGTATCTCTGTTGGTAACTCTAGTCTCTAGTTCGATGGTCATTTTATTCTCCTCCCTGTCCCTTACCTCACTCCTGTAGGCAAATACCTCTTCTGTCTTCCTCCTCCCCAACCCCACAGACACCGCCTCAGTTTAGGATTTCATGTCTTGCCTGAATAACTGCAAGAGCCTCCTATCTCACCTCACCCCGAGCCTCCCTTTACATCTGCCACTAGGACCTGTCCATCTAAAGTGCAGGCCTGAGCATGTCAATACCCTGTTTGATCTTCCATGATGCTGCCCTCCATCCCCTGCAGCAGCAGCTGTAAACCCAGTGGCACATCAAAATCCCGTGAGGAGCTCTTTCAAGAACACCAACGTATAGGCCACATGTCCCTAACATTCTGATTAGATAGAGGGGGGTGGCCCAACCTACAGCTGTAACCACTCGAGAGCTGAATCAGAAAAGCAGCCAGGATTTAATCCCTGATTTTTATACATGATTGATTCCCTCTGCCCAGAATGCCTTCCCCCATTCTGCCTGCCTAGACTTGCAATTTTTTTTCAAAAATCTTCTCAGAGTAAGACTGGGAGAAGCCACCCCTGAACTCTCTCCTCTCCCCATAGCTGATTACCCCCACTCTGGCCTATTTCACACCACGGCACATGCCCATGACTGCATGGACCACGCTGTATGGTGACAGCTACTCGCTTGTCAGCTGGTCTCACTGACCTGAGCACGGGGCATGCAGTGCACCAGCTATTATATGCTCATCCTAAAGCATTTCCAAGATCAAGAATGCACTTTCTGGGACGCCTGGGTGGCTCAGTCATTGGGCGTCTGCCTTCGGCTCGGGTCATGATCCCATCGAGCCCCACATCGGGCTCCCTGCTCAGTGGGAGGCCTGCTTCTCCCACTCCCACTCCCCCTGCTTGTGCTCCCTCTCTCGCTGTCTCTGTCAAATAAATAAAATCTTAAAAAAAAAAAAATGCACTTTATATTTTCCTCTAAAAAGTCAAAATATGACCATCTTTCAGAGGCAAAAAAACAAATGCTACCCACCCAAGCCCCTAACACAGCTGACAGTGACTCTCCATCCTCTGGACTCCCACACACTCTTACCAGAGGCACCAAGTTAAATCGACCTCCAATCTCCCAATTCTCTGTATAGACATCCTACTTCCGTTACAGAACTGAACCTTCCATGAGGGCAGGCACCTACCGCTCAACACCTAAGCTCAGTGCTTTGTGTATCCAAGTCATTCAAGAAGGTGAAATGTACTCTCTCTAGATCTTGTGCTTGGAATTCAGCAAAAGGGACTCCAATAAAAGATTATCATGAAAGTTTACCAAAGAGGAAAAAAGTGTATATACGCAAGTTTCAACATCAAGAATCAATATAGGGGCGCCTGGGTGGCTCAGTTGGTTAAGTGACTGCCTTCGGCTCAGGTCATGATCCTGGAGTCCCGGGATCGAGTCCCGCATCGGGCTCCCTGCTCGGCAGGGAGTCTGCTTCTCCCTCTGACCCTCCTCCCTCTCATGCTCTCTGTCTCAAATAAATAAATAAAATCTTTAAAAAAAAAAAAATAATCAATATAAAGTAAAATCATGAGTTACATAACATTAATTTTTCTGGCACATAAAATAAAACATTTTTAAACTTCCTCCCTTCTCCCCAATAAGTTTTGGAAAGTTACTTCATAGATATGTAAGTTTAAGACGTTTAAATCACTTTCACATTAATTAATGACTTCACCTATAAAATATATCCAGATCCTATCTTCATTGCCTATACTCTTTTATAAACTCTGGTATCCATCATATGAACAGAAAAGCACATTCTACAATAGAAGATATCTATTTCAAAATCAACAAGTACTCCATCGAGTGCCTACTTTTCTCATTCAACAGGCATTCCTTAAGCATTAACTGTGCACATTGCACATACAAAACAGTGGAGCTACATACTAGAGGAACATAAAAACATGACCCCCACACACTACCCAATAACCGAACAATGTACACTGTTTGGCACACCAGTGAGCATTCTACCAGCCATGACTACTTGGAAAGGACAGGGCTCCAAGTAGAAAACTCTGAGGAGGGAACTAGATCTAAGGCTTGACTGTCTGTGCATGTGTTGGGTGGGGGAGATGTCAACAGAATGCAGGAGCCCATCAATCTGAAAGGATGAAACTCAAGTCCTGATTCCCATTCCCACCTCTCTTCCACTCACAGCCTTCCTCATTTCAGTGGACGGAGACTCCATTTGTATTGCTGGTCAAGCCAAAAACTGCAGAGTTCCCCTTGATGACTCCTCTTCCTCTCGCATGCCCCATCTGATTCCCACCTGACGATTCTACCTTTAAAATATATCCAGACTGGGATTCCCTCCTCGCCATCTCCATTGTACCCACTCTAGTCCACACGTGCATGGTCTCTCACCTGGATTATTGGGGTAGTTTCCTACTGGCTCTCTGCTCCTACCTTTGGGACCCTACCTCCTCTCCATTCTATTGTCAACAGAGCAACTAGAGTAAGTCTGTTCAAAGGTCCAGATAGATGTCATTCCTTGGCTCAAAAGCTTGTCATGGCTCCCATCTCACTAGGACTTTTACTCTAGGTCTTGACAATGACCTACAAAGCCCTACTAATTGGACCTTCCAAGACCTCATCTCCTGCTCAGATCCTCTTAGCTCCAATCACCTGGCCTTCCACTGCCTGGCAGCACACACCCACCCTAGCACCTCTGCTCTCGCTCTCTCCTCTGCCTGAAAGCCTCTCCCCGCAGACACCGGTTTAGCTAACTCCCTCACCTCCTCCACACTTCCACTTAAATCTCACCTTCTTAACGAGACCTACGGTGATCATCCCTTTTCTTACTTCATTCTGTCTCCCCATGCCCACTTGTCCTGCTCCACATTTATGTTTTCCCCTACCACATACGTGATAATGTACTCATTGTGTTTCTCGCTGTGTCTCCGCCCTGCTCGAATGTAAGCTCCACGAGGGCGGTGATCTTTGTTTTGACCACTGATGCAACCCGAGCATCTTTAATAGTGCCCAATCTATAATGGGCACTTACATATTTGTTGAATAAAATCAGATTTATCTCTCAGAGGATCCACTGAATAAATCTAATGATCTTGGGTCTCCTCCCTAACTGCTGTCTCCCTCCCTGTCAAATAATACAAAGAATTTCTTTATCAGAAAAGTCCAATTATAGTGAGAGATTAAAAAAAAATCTAAGAAAAGGAGTAAAAATGACAAGTGAAGTTAACACTCATTCACACTCAAGTTTAATCAAGCTACAAACACAAGATTAACAATGCATGACTGTTTTCGGAGAGGAGACAGTATTTAGAGTTCAAAGTGAAGCACACTTTGTAGGAGGGAAAGCCCATCGCAATTTCTCTTTCTGGTGGCTCTCCTGGTGACAGCCCTCCTTTGGCTCGGAGGGAACTTCTCCAGCTGTCCGGCGCGCCTCAGCTTCCGGACACCGGGGAGCTCTCACCAGCGGCAGGAGGCCGGGTACCGTCAGCACTTTGACGATCACAGCACCTGGCGGGGTAAGCCCGCAATGCATGTTTGCTGATCTGAACCAAAAGTTCATGAATTTTCTTTCACATCAACTTGCCAGGTGCCAGTATCAACTGATAAAGGATGTTCATGCTCCCAGATGATAAAAATCACACAAGCAGATAGCAGGCTATTGAAACCAGCCTGAAACAATGTCTAAATGTTCATCGTATACTTTCCTATTTTATTTTCAATGTATGGATGTTGCTATTTTTTTTAAAAGTCAATCAACAAATGATACCTAGGAGATCATGAATCTCATATTTACAGATGAGGAAACTGAAGCTCAGAAATGTCAAAGTGATTTGTGCAGGGATACAAGTAATTTAGAGGAAGGGAACAGCTAGCTGACAAGCCCTTAATGTGAACAACACACCAGTGACTCTAAATAACACTGGCATTTATTTCTGCTACCATACTTCTGGTGTGCAGTACACACCAGCTGTGTTAAAATACAATATTTAACTGCTATACCAACCAATGACTTATTGGGTTTTTATACTTTTGCCTGCAGTTCTGGTGGCAGCAGGCTACCAGGATGGAAGATAAGATTACTGGAATTGTCTTTTAAAGAAGAGTGCTTCCTATTTTCAAATTATCTTTCTACTTTTCAAAATCAAGCATTTAGTGAGTAACTACTGAGAACCACAAGATTTAATCCTCAATGTGACCTTCTGAGGAAGCGTACCCACTTCACCAACAAAGAACCTGAGACTTGCCAAGGCTAAAATAACTTGCCCAAAGCTCCTCTCACAGCCGAACAGTGGTCCCCAGATTCCAGCGTGGCCCACAGTGAGGAGACTCTGAACATGGGGCTCTTGGTTTACCATGAACCCCCTTTGTTTGTGGGGCTAAGTTCCCTTGTCAGACCCAGGCCAGCCCCATCTCTTCTGCATCACCTTGGGAGGGCTCTCAGTGACCTGGCACCTGGCTTCTCTGCCACGAGTCCAAGAACTCAGTGAGGACCAGAGTCCTGCCCATCCCCCTCCACATGGGAATCTAGCCTGTGCTAAGTGAAGGGCGACAGATGGGACAGGTCCTCTGAGTACAGTCTCTCCAAACAAGAGCTAAGCATTACTGTGCCATTTTATTTGTGATAATCATTTAGTTTGTGGTATCACAAAGTTTCATAAATAGATGGCAAACTAAATCGAACTTCATATTAAACTTTGATTTTAAAACACTTTGAGACAATAAAGCAGTACCTTTTTTTCAGCCTGAAGAAAAAGAACATAATTTAAAGGAATTGTCATGTTTATAAGGGAATTGATACCTTCTCACAGAACTTCTTCTTTGTTTGGGTTCTGCCTTCCTGTTTGGAAATCCTAAGATGACCAGACAGGAACCTGTGGGATGACATTTCCCAATACAGAGGGAAATCCAACTGAGCCCAAGAATTATCTGAAGAACATGAGTGGGAGCGTAGGTACCTGCCTCCTTTTGATTCTGCTGTGATCAGTCTAACAGGCTATGATTCCCCAGTGTGATTTCCAGAAGGACTCCTAGCTCAAAAAAGAAGTCTGAGAAACCAATGACAGTGTGATATGAGCAGTATCCCCACCTAGCTTCGTGATCAAGACCTTCTGTGGCTGGTCACATTGACGTTTTACCAAAAGAACTCAGTCATCTCTTTCAAAAGCCCCAAAGGTAAACCTCCTTTTCATTAAGAAAATACAGATAGGGACAAAGGTTACAGCTAGAACTGAAGTCTCCTTAAAAAACAGCTGGAGGTGGAAGTAGGGGAAAGGAGAAACGGATTCAATTAAAATGGAGCTAAAACAAAACAGAACAAAAAATGAACGACCTCAATTTCTAGCCCAGAAGTTTCAAAATAAGGATGAGTTTGTAAACAGCCCACTTATTAGACCTTTTCTCTGTATTCCTGGCACCACCCTCTCAGGTCTATTTTTAGTCACAGGAGAATGGGGAGCAGACAGGGAAGGGCTAACTGTGGCCCAGTCTTACCTTAGAGGCCCTTGCCAGGACTCTAGCTATCTTTAATTAATGTCTGAGGGACATAAGACGGACCCTGCATGTGGTAAAAGGAAGCACAATGGTGAAACTGTACCCCGGAGAACTGACAAGCCCATGACTGGTGTACCATTCCTGAGGTCCCAGGGCTGTGTTTTGTTGAAAAGAAGCCTCCATCTGGAACGTTTACAGAAGGCAATGTGGACACCCTGCATATTTAATTTAGGAGTACAGAAAACAGGACTGCCGGTCTGTTTGTTTACCTAGTTCTGCCACCCTGCTTCACAGACTCACGCTACATTTTATCAACAAATCACTTTTCCTGTACCTTGTACCTTTTCTCAGGAATAAAGAAATTTCCTTTTAAGTGACTCCCTCCTGCTATCCAGTCCACATTCCTAAATAAAGATGAAACCAACATTTCTCATCACCCCACATTTACAGTCTTTCCCTTTCACGATACCCCCGGGAAATAAGCCTAATGCTTTTAAACCACAACAACTCACTGCCATCCAGATTAAGCTTTATTAAATATTAGAGATTAATCATATCTTTGGAAACAGAACCGAATAAGCTAAGAAACTGATAGTGAAATCGATTCTATATACTACCCCAAACTGGCCACCATCAGCATTCTAAAGGCATACCCCAGGCAAGGATGATAAATGGGAGGAGATAAAACGCTACCATTTCAAAAAAAGAAAATCAGACCACAGGGTTACAAAGCTCGGCAGTGACAGACATGTGACTAGTCAGGAATCAACGAGCCGCCTGTGAACAAAGAATTTAAGGGACTCCTGTTAAGACAGAGCAAAGTATGAATAAAATTCAAACAGCTTCTGAATTCCCATCTACTATACTTCAGCCTACAGCAAACTGCCTTCTTCCTACACTCAACTCCATTAACCAAAATAGGTCTGTTTATCTAAGACTCCATGAGTTGATGAAAAAAATTAGAATTCCAGAATTCTCTTTTCGCTAAAGAAACCATACGGCTTTCTTTGCTTCTGCAGAAAGTACTTACACTAAAACCATTATTAAGTTTAAGCGATGGTTTTAGTACTAAGTATAGTCAGAAAAATGCCAGTCGACCACATTTAAGGGCATTTGAGTTTTCCACCCTCATTCTGGAGCTGGTTCCTCACCAGTCTCAGATGTCCATTCTGAAACCAGTTGTATTTTCTGAATGAACGATGAAGGCAGGATGCAAAGCAGATGAACATCCTCACACCGCAGCAATATTACTCACTGGGTGAGTGCCTGGGATGTTCTGTAGAGAGGGGTCTGGCAGGGCCTGCTTCCCCTCCCGGTTTTTATTACTTAAGCCCATGCGGAAAGGAGGGGATGCCATGAGATGACCAAGTGACAAGAAGACTATCTGGAGAGTATGTGCAAAGATTATCAACTGCTGGAGAAACCTGAAAGGACTGAAAGACTATGGCAGCACAGCACCATCCCATAGAACCCTCAGCAGTGATGAAATGGTCTCTATCTGTTGTCCAACTGGTAGCCACTAGCTACAAAGCACATGAAATACAGCTAGTGTGAATAAGGAACTGGATTACATTATTTTACTTTAATTAACTTATATTTAAATAGTCAGATGTGGCTCACAGACCCAGCACCGAAAAGCACAGGTTTAGAACACTGGAAAAGCTGACCACAGCAGTCTCCCGGATAAGAAAAAAGCTCAGAGGAGACTAATGTTCCTGTCCTTTCCCCTAGGAATTAAGGGGGAAAAAACTTAATTAACTCCCCTTCTTAACTGTGTTAGTCATTGAAAAGCACATTCTAATCATTTCTGTCTCATCTGAATGTGGACCTAACATCTGATTAGAACACATCAAACGTAGAAGTACTAAAACTGTTTTTTCTCTTCCTGTAAACAATGACAACTTAAGAGTTGAAATAATTATTTTGAATTTTTAAATTTCTCCCTAAACTGAAATGTAAACTTTGAACCAAATACTTAAAAGATAGCTTAAGCTGCTTAAAGATTTTTTAACGTTTTTTTCTTCTTTTTATTCTCCTCTCAGAAGTCACAGTAAAATCTTTCATGTGATTACACTTTGAGACCTTAGAGGAAAAAAACAACCTGTCAACAAAATCCCCAAGTGCTCAGACTAAAAAAGATTCATTCCAATAGCAACTGTGTAGTTAAGTTGGGGGGGCGGGGGGAGCTGCTCTTCACAACCACAAGTTCTGAATATTTAGAACATGTTCAAAAAGCTTTAGCACAACTTATGAAATTTGTCTCATCTGTATTCCTAAAAATCGCCAACACTAGCATCCTTGATAAAAACTGGTTGCAAGCAAATGCTTTTATCCTTATGCGTTGCACACTATAGCTTTAAATGGCAAGTACATTCTAAAGACGTCATCTAGGGACACTCACTCCCTGTACATTATATACCAAGGCTACAGCAGAAAGAAACTATACTTAATATTAACTGATTTTCTTTCCGAACTTCCTAAAGATTATGTTTAGTGCCCTTGAATCTGTTTAAACAACATAAAATGGTACTGGTTTTAATGAAGTTTTTCAAATCCCAAGAAACTGAATACAATTTTAGTTCTAGGATTTAAAAAAAAAAAAAAAAGCAAACTACACAGTTTAATAAACTACAAAAACTACTGCTGTAAACTCAAAATCAACCTTAGAACAAACACCATACCTTTTCTAATAAATAGTTCCAATAGCAGGACACTTGACAAAGCTGTGTGTGGTCTGAGTGACGGTAAAGTCAGTGAATGAACTGAGGCCACCCTGTAGTAGCCAGTCACCTGTCTCTCTCTGCCTGCAGAGGTCTGTCCTTGACTCCACCCTTTCTACTTTTACCAACCATTTGCATAAACTCACAAAATACATAAAAAGGCAGCATGGTTCCAGGTTGATATAACACATGGTATTTAAATTTAAGGTCTTGCATTAAAGTCTCAAAGAGTCAGTCCCACTGGCACCAGCCAAAAAGTCAAGGAGTCACGGCAATTTACACACAAAAAGGCATGAGGAATGTAGATGCAGGTTCAGTATGGTTGCTCAAACAGCTATTGAATCTCAGGCTGCATTTACAAAATGTAAATTGCCAAAAAAGTTACTATTTTCTACCAAAATTAGTAATGCAGATGCTTCGGGATACTGCATTTTAGCAGGGCCAACAACACATTCAAGGCTTTGGAAGGACCCCCCCTTTGGGGAGTAAGAAGACTAGTCACACACTTGAAAGGGGGAGGAAAGCAGCAGAGGGAAGGGAAGGAAGCAAGACTGCTGTCTCCCAAAGTGTAAAGGGCTAACGTGTGGATGAGGAATAGACTTACTTTGTGTGGTTCCAGGGAACAGAATGACAAACGAGAGAGGCAAATTTTAGTTCAGTGCAAGGAAGACTATGTCAAAGTTCAGGGTTGTTCATAATTGGACCGGCCCCTCTAGAAAGGCAGTGAGCACCTCCTTATTGAAGGCCAAACCTCATGACTCAAAAGACGTTTCCATCATCACAGAAGTTAGATTAGGTAACTCCCTCCCTCCCCCCGCCACATCCGCCACACTGAACAGGAGACATTCACAGGCAAGACCACCTCCCTAAAGTCCTTCGCCTCCCCGTCCTCTCACTCCAGGCTTTACTGCTCTAATTTATTTTCTAAGAAAAAAAAAAAATCTGCAAAGGTTAGTGCTTTAACAAAAGTTAGGGACACTAACAACTAATAATGAAACAAGCTGACAGTTGGGCAGCTAACTACTGGAATACCAGAAGCAATGCCCTCAGACATAATACTCAGATTTTGTGCATTCTTTGTAGTTCCCCTACATCATTTTCCTAAATAATACTCTTTAAATTCAGTGGGTTAATAGACTCCAAACTCAAAATGACTGAGATTAAAGAGATTATTTTTCTTAAAACTTCTTGAAATTAGAGTGAGCCTTTTACCTCATTCTACAAAGGTTGCAAGCAAGAAGCCTATGCAGGACATTCCTAAACTGCCCTGGCTAGAACCTCAGAGAATTGATTCTAATTCCTCAACCAAACCAGGGATTGAGAGGTGTGGAAGGTAGAAGCGGACTTACCTTTACTTGCAGATATCCGTCCTTCCCCATTATTTCCGTGCTTCCTTAAACCCATCACTAAGTGACCCCACAGTGTTCAAATGGATGCCTAACAGGGTTTGGGTCCTCTTCTAATTCTACCCTAGGCACAAGATTACAGATCCCAGAAGCTCATCACCCAACTATTCAAACTCTAAAATGATAGCACTGTCCTAAGAAGTACTCTCAGAACTTTCTCTGAGGAGTACCCACTCCCTGTCTGGAAATACTTTACGGAGGCAGCTACCGGCCCGCAATCCATCATATACTCAGAAAAACAGGCCAGCTGTCCACTTGATTGGACAGGGAATCCCTGCTTGATTCCCAACCTCTCCGGCACTAGTCTGAAACAGATTATGGTATTTCTGTCCGAATCATCCCTTTCAGCCTCAACAACATATTCCAGACCATCTGCTCTAATGGCCAGGCTTTACCTTTCTGAACGTGAATGATGTCGGGGAAGTTGGCCAGGTGCCCCTGATACAGCGCTAACAGGTCCATGACGGGGTCCAGGTCCTGCCTGGGCTGCTCGGCAAAGAGCTCGCCGATGGCGTCGTAGGCATCTCCGGTGAAGGCGATGGCCTGGTTCAGGCCGGCCGAGAAGGCCTGCTGGTCCAGCTCAAAGGCCTGGCTGAGGCCGCGGAAGGACTGGCCCACCTTCTGATACTCCTTCTTGAAGCCCGTCACCTGCTTGCGCGCGAACTCGTTGGCCGTGTGGTTGAGCTGCAGCGCGCTGTCGTCCATCTTCTTGGTGAAGCACTTGAAGCCGTCGATCTTGCTCTCCACCTCCTGCAGGTCGAGGGCGGCGGCGGGGGGCGTGCTCAGGGTCAGGAAGAAGTTGGCGCCCACCATCTCATCTTTCTCGGCCTTCCGCTTGCCCTGTTTCCAGGCCTTCTCGTCCGTGCTGCTGGGGCAGGTCAGGAAGTGCTGGAAGACGTCGCACTGCGCCAGCACCGGGTGGCTGGCCATGTGGTTCATCCACCAGATCAGGCCCTTCCTGCGTTTGGAGATGAAGTCCTCCTCGAAGCGGCCAGTGGCCTGTTTCTCGGGCAGGTGGGGCACCGAGATGACGGGGAACTTCTCGGCCAGGCGCGCGTACAGCCAGTCGAAGTGCTTGTAGCGCCGGTGTACCGGCACCTGCGTGTGCGTGGGGACCAGCTTGTAGGAGATGTAGCTCTTCATGCCCTTGAACTTGGTCTGTTTGGTGGGATCGTCGATGGTGCACTGGAAGGGGTAAGGGTTCTCCTGCCATTCGGGGCCGTAGGGCCCCAGCACCACGCACAACTTGTCCCCATCCTTCACGAAGCCAGACGCTTCACCCAGCACGAAGGCCTCGCCGCCCGACTTGACGAAGGTGGAGAAGCGGTTGAGGTTGCGGCTTACGGTGGCCGAGCTCTTGGCCCCCGACGGGTGGTGCTGCGCGGGCGCCGAGCCGCCGCGGGAGCCCAGCGACAGGTCGGAGCGCGTGGACAGACGGTAGCGGCCGGCCGCGCCGCCTACGGACGAGGAGCCGTCGAGGTCCGGGTACGCGCCGCTGCCCAGCGCGCCCGGCTCATCGGCCACCGTGGAGCTGTCGTCCCACTCGTCGTCCCAGTCATCGTCGCTGCCCTGGCTGGCCTGGTAGCCGCCGCCGTAGAGCTGCTGAGGCGACGGCTGCAGGGCGCCCCCGCCGTACGGGAAGCCCGCGGCCGGCGGCTGGAAGGTGCTCGGCGGAGGCGCCTGCTGCGGTTGCAGCAAGGGCTGGAAGGCATCGGGCGGCGGCTTGAAGGAGGCGGGCGGCGCGGCGGGCAGGGGCTCGAAGCCGCCAGGCGGGACGTTGGCGTAGCGAGCCGGGGCTCCCGGGCCGCAGTCGCCCGCCGGGCCGGACTCGGGGGCGCGAATCACCTGCACGTACGAGGCCGGGAAGAGGCCACGGTCGCCACGGCTGTTGACCCCCTCGAGCCAGCCCTCGATGTCCTGTTCGCTGCACAGGCTCAGCACCTCGTGCTCCCGCAGCGAGATCTCCCCCGGGTTCTCCGACCTAAAGTCGTACAGCGCCCGGGCGCGCAGCGCCATGGTCCCGGCTCCCCGGCGGGCGGCCCCCGACTCCCTACGCCGCGAGCCCGGGGCCCGCCCGAGGGGTCCGCGGTGTCGCCCGCGCCCCGGCTCGCGGAACGGAGCCCAAAAGACAGCGCACAGCCCCGCGCCCCGGCCCGCCGGTCGCGCCCTCCGCGCCGCTCGGCTCGCAGCGCCGACTGCCGCGCTGGGCCGCCGCCGCCGCCGCCGCCGGCCGGGGGCGGGACCCGCGGCCTCCCACGTCCCCAGCAGCGCTAATCCACGGCCGAGAGCCGCGCGCCAGGCGAGAGCAAGCGATGGCCGAGCCGCCCGCACCCGCCGGCGGGGCCCACTCCGCGGCCGCCACTGCCCCCTCCAGGCCGGCGCCGCGTCGTCAGGCGCCGGGTGAAGGTTTCCACTCAGAAGTGAATTGTGTGAGAATTGGTCAGGCTCTTAGGTTAAAAAACGTATCCTAGAGAGTAAATTAATATTCGCATTCCTGACAAACGTTCCTACTCTGAGCGCTCGGTGAATGCTTCTAACCACACCTCTAATAAAGGATTTTCAGTGACTATTAGCGACTGCGCCAAGAAGAAAAACAAGATGCCTGTGCCGGGCGCTGTCCGCTCCCTTTCATCTTCCACCCGCCGGAACCTTCTGGCAAGAAGGGGAGGAGGACGACTCGAGCAAAGTAAGGAAGGTGTTGTGTTTGACAAGTTAAGAGGCTAAGGGTGGTAGAGAGGGTGGGAAGAGAGGCGTCGGTGTAGGAGAGTTTACAGTAAAGTAAGTGGGCACGGAGAGCTGGCATTTTGCGTGTGTCCCTTCTCCTCCCCGAGGCACAGGTAGTGCAGTGGACGAGAGAGAGCTTACGCTTCGGAGTCAGGCTGCTGGGTCCGAATCTGATTTCTGACACCACCTAGCTTATGACCTTGAGCAAGTCACTTACCGTACCTCCCTCCTAGGGTTGTTGTGGGGATTCGATAATCATGTAGTCCCTACTTTACAGATGAGGAAAATGAAACAGAGAGATTAATATATGGCAAGTACTCTACATGGGGAGTACAGTTCAGGTGTTTGCTGCCCCTGTTGCTAATGTTACTGTTATTTGGGAAAGCAAAAGTCCTGTCCTCCTACATAAAGAGAATAGGGATCCTAAAATCACAGTGTCAGGGCATGTGCACCAGAAAGGACCTCCGTGTTCACACCCCGACTCCTAATCTGAGATCAGTGACCATCTCTCTCCATTCATCTTTGTCTCACTCAAGTTATATTATCTTTAAGATTAGTAGATTTGAAAAAAAATAACTTCCTGAAATATTCATCAACTCCAATCTCCAAAGTTGCCTTGCTTCACATCTTTTCTTTCAGTGTGTAATTTACCCCAAGCTTTTTCTTCTCATAATTATTAAGTCTAGCCTAATTATTCCTTTGAAGACACCTCTAATTGGGATTCACAATTCATATGTCATTAATTTCCGTCTGTCCTCTGACCCTTTTCAAGCAAATCTGGGAAACAGTCCAGAAGAATTTACAATTATTCTAAGGAAGGGCTGTGGTATTCTAAGCATCTTGCACAAAACCACGAACCTAGTATACCAGAATTACTCCCACAATGTTTATCCCTAATGCAAAAACCTTAATTCAATTCTGTAAGCAAATTCTGAATTACAACATATTTAGCTG
Source organism: Mirounga leonina (assembly GCF_011800145.1). Classification (NCBI taxonomy): domain Eukaryota; kingdom Metazoa; phylum Chordata; class Mammalia; order Carnivora; family Phocidae; genus Mirounga; species Mirounga leonina. The sequence goes on along the minus strand of NW_023270921.1, from coordinate 3,864,784 downwards.
AAAATTCTGGGTCAGAATCCTTCTTACAGTAAGCAACAGAGGTCACTGAATTTCAATGTCAACAATTTATGTGGTCAGAAACATGAAGTCAACATTTATGAAACATCTAGAATACAATTGATTTCGCTTCTTAACTATGAGAAGATAACCTAGAATATTTAGGATAAATACATTGAATTTCACCCTTACTATTCATTTGGTAGTTACTTTTTTAGGTTAAAGGGTTAACTAAAGTAACATGAGACTTGCAGTGCTTCAGGTTTTGAAACAGACTAAAAATCTATTTCAGGTATGGAAATTCCAGGAATTTGAGGTGATGGCTTTTACAGACAGGTTGGGCTGCTCCTTAGAAACAGTGGTTGAGGAACTACTGGACGTCAGAGGTTGTTTGCAGTACCAATGCACATGCAGGTGTTCAGTTTGTAGGAGTCGGTGGGAGGCCAGGCATCAGGCTTGGTGAAGGACAGGGTCCAGCTATCCATGGTGCCTGGCTGTATGGCACCTGGGTGGCTGGAAATGCCCTTTAGGGACTTGGATATTTTTTAAAATGTGCTCAAGTATTAGAAATTGGTAACTGTTCACTCAGGGACGTAGATAAACACATTTTTAAAAGATTTCCCTAGAAAACGGAGCATATTATTCAAATGTATGCAATCATTGTTATAACCATCAACTATTCCTATTTCATTATTATGTGTTTATAAAAACAAATCATTAGGGGACACTAAATGGCTCTAAACACCCATATTTTCACACTTCTTCTTTGGCCTGGGACGCCTTATGTGGCCTGGCCCTTGACTCTCTTTCCATTCCTTTCTTCCACTAGAGTGAAACCACAGTGGTTTCTTTGCTATTTCTGGAACAAGCCAAGCACATTTGTGTCTCAGATTTTTTTAATAGACTTTATTTTTTAGAGCAGTTTTAGGTTCATAGCAAAATTGAGCAGAAGATACAAGAGATTTTCCATATACCCATTCTTCATGCATGTGAATAGCCCCCTCCCCACTATCAACATCTCTAGTCAGAGTGGTGCATTGGTTACCATTGATAAACCCACATTGGCACATAGTTATTGCTCAAAGTCCATAGTTGACATGAGGATTCACTCTTGGTGTTGTACCTTCTATGGATTTGGACAAATGTATAATGACTTGTATCTGCATCTATCATTGTAGTATCATACAGATTAGTTTCACTGCCCTAAAAATCCTCTGTGCTCTGCCTATTCATCCCTTCTTCCCTCCTAACCCCTGGCAAACACTGATCTTTTCTACTGTCTCCATAGTTTTGCCTCTTCCAGAGTGCCATATAGTTGGAATCATACAGTATGTAGCCTTTTTAGATTGGCTTCTTTCACTTAGTAATATGCATGTAAGCTTCCTCCATGTTTTTTCATAGCTTGATAGCTCATTTCTTCTTAGCCCTAATAATATTCCTTTGTCTGTATGTATCACAATTTATTTATTATTTACCTAACTAAACTACATCTCGGTTGTTTCTAGATTTTGGCAATTAAGAATAAAGCTGCTATAAACATCCCTGTGCAGGTTTTTGTGTGGATACAAGTTTTAAACTCCTTTGGGTAAATGCTAAGGAGTATGATCACTGGATTGTATGGTAAGGGTATGTTTAGTTTTGTAAGAAACTGCCAACTTCCAGGACGCCTGGGTGGCTCAGTTGGTTGAGCGTCTGCCTTTGGCTCAGGTCATGATCCTGGAATGGAGTCCCGCACGGGGCTCCCTGCTCAACGGAGAGTCTGCTTCTCCCTCTGCCTGCCGCTCCCCCTGCTTGTGCTCTCTCTCTCTCTGACAAATAAATAAATAAAACCTTAGAAAGGAAGGAAGGAAGGAAGGAAGGAAGGAAGGAAGGAAGGAAGGAAAGAAAAGAAAGAAAGAAAGAAAGAAAGAAAGAAAGAAAGAAAGAAAGAAAGAAAGA